>NC_037671.1:66442059-66520241 GCF_003255815.1 Theropithecus gelada | reverse complement strand
ATGACGAGTTGATGGGTGCAGCACACCAACATGGCACAAGTATACATATGTAACAAACCTGCACGTTATGCACATGTACCCTACAACTTAAAGTATAATAATAATAAATATATATATATATTTTACATATTTTAAATAAATATTTTCTGCATATTATATAGAATATCACTGTTTACACAGATTTTGCCACTGTGAAGAGGATTTTATTATGTTTTACAGCTAGTTATTTTATTTATTTATTTATGTATTCATGTATTTATTTATTTATTTATTTTGGGGATGGAGTCTTGCTCTGTCGCCTAGACTGGAGTGCAGATCTCGGCTCACTGCAACCTCTGCCTCCCAGGTTCAAGCAACTCTCCTGCCTCAGCCTCCCCAGTAGCTGGGATTACAGGCGCACACCACCACGCTGGGCTAAGTTTTTTATTTTTAGTAGAGACAGGATTTATCCATGTTGGCCAGGCTGGTCTCTATATTTTCTAGATATTTACGATTGCTGGTATCTGTGGCAGGTTCTTATCTCCAGCTGAATGACAGAGATGAAAATTATTCTAAAAAGGTGAACAAAATATTTATTTCTTCTTAAAGCTCAAGAATATATAAGTTTCCTTAGATATCTTAGGATTTTCTCAACCCTTACACAATAAATGACTGCAAAAAAAATTATTCTCAAATATAGGGATGGAATGCTTTTTCCTGGAAGTTTTGGGCTTAGTGAGACAGAAAAAAAATAATTACGAGTTTCATTTAGGAAAATATAGCATCCAAACGTGTATAACAATATTTCTGTTTATACTTTACTCTTCAGAGCTAAAATATTGACATCTGAGAACTATATTTTAAATGAATATTAATTGTAAGATGTAACAAGGAACAGATTTTGAAGATAGATACCATGTCACGTTTAATTTATAGCTATAATTATCAATAACCAATACCATCATTTTTATTGATAAAAAAATAAACAAAAGCAAGGATCTTAATGATTTGACATCTATAATTAAAATACAAAATAAAAATAATTAAAACTTTTTAGCCTGAAGACATGAAGGATAATATGTGGATGATTTTAGCCTCTGTATTTTTAATAAATGTAGTTTTCTAAAAACTTCAGTTGTTCAACACATTACTTAGTTGGTATAATGCCCATAATAGAATGCATTTTCCTAAACTTCCCTTTAACACCTTTCAGTGATTAAACACCAAATGTTCTTATACAGATGATAATGATGTTATTCTATTATCAGTACTCGCTAATTACTGGCATTAGAGAGAAACTTCCAGCTTGAGTTGTGGTTCAATAAACTATTTTATAACATACTTAACCAAATTTAGAAGATAGTCAAGTGTGGTTATCACTATTCTAAAGAGCCTCTAAATCCAAATAAAATATTTTATGTCTTTCTACTATTACAAATATATGGAAAAGATCTATGTTTCATTTAGCCATACCTGTATAAAAAACTATCCCAAAACATAGTGACTTTAAAAAACAAATATTCATTTAGCTCATGATTCTTGCTCAGCCAGTTTTGTCTGGTCTATGTCGGGCTCCTTAATGTCCTGCAGTTAGCTGGATAGTCAGCTCAAGGCTGATAGGTCTAGAGTGGTCTCACTCACAAATATAGCAGTGGCCAGGTTGGTGAGACAAGGACAACTGTGCCATGTGTCTTCATCATAGAAGTGCCTGGGCTTATTCACATGGTACTCGCTGAGTTCCAAAAGAGAAATGGGAAATAATATAACACATCTTAAGGCCTATTTCAGACTGGTTCCCTATCATGTCTGCTTCATTTTATAGTTAAAAGAAAAATCACAAATGCAGTCTATACATAAGTGGGTCAACTCCATCTCATGATGAGAAAAACTGCAACATCAAATTAAAAGAATATGGTAGAAAAAAATAAGAGTAAAGATTTGTGGCTATTTGTAACGTATCTCTCAAGAAGTGAGAATGAACAAAGGGTGCATGTAAACTCAGCATACTAAATACAGTGCGTCTGTTGTCTTTGTCTTAAATAAATTGGCCTTCCTGTTATTTCATACATCTATAATTTATGCTGGTTTCTGTATTCACTAGTATGCTAACATAACTTCTATGTCACAAGAAATAATAAATTAGTTGAAATAGGACAATATTAATGTAACTCTGTCTCTTGTTGAATTTAGTGCTTGAGAATAAATTGGTAAAGAGTTGTGAGCCTTCTCCAACCAAAAGCTTATATAAGAAGAAATTTAAATAAACTTGAAAATAAATTGTCTACATGATTCTATCTATAGTGTGACAGGATTTGGAAGATTTTATTTTTAATCTTATGAAAGTTGAAAAATCACAGGGTGATAACCATCGCTATTCTACTGCTGTGGGTTTACTGATAATATTGTGAGACTAAGGTGAATTATTACTAATATGAAAAACACAGAAATGTAAGTTCTGAGTCTATTAAAATTGCTGAGGATAAACAATTTAAGGCATAGATTAGACATGTGTGTGAATGTTACTCATTTTCTCCATCTTGGCATATGTTTCTAAAACACATGTCTGGCAGAAATAGACATGGCTTTACCTGTTCTTATCATCTTACACATTCTGCCAGGGAGAACAAAGCTAATATTTATGCCCATTTAGAGTAAATATTTTAGAAAATATTTTGGATATTTTCAATATTCTCAGTCTAAACACTTCATTTTAATATAACTTATTTTATATTTATTTTATCAAACTTTTTTGCTTTAAATATAGCTTATTCAAATAATATCTGAAGATTGTGAATGAGTTATAAAAATAACAGTTTTCTGTCAACATTTTCTTATTCATCTATTTGAAAATAATTAATATAGAAAATTTTCTTAGACATAAAATGAGGCAAATATATTTTCAATGAGAAATCATCCTAGAATTATATTTTAAAAACAAATTGCTTTGGGGTAGGTCTTAACCTCAATCACTTCAATTAATTGTTTCATGGAAATCAGTATGCCTACTTATTATTTGTTGATTTGTTATGTATTCATAATATTTTTATGAATATGATAAAAATTCACAGAAAAAGTGAACTCAAAGCTTTTGTCCCTGAAGGTTGTTTGAAACACAGCTATTCAGATTTCTTTACTGACTAATCAATATTTCAAGGTTCAAACTGTTAACCTCTATGTTTATAGACTCTTTCAGATCTTTATTTTTAGTGCATTACTGTTTGAGTTACTAGAGCCTATCTTTTGTAAACTAGTCATTGTTCATAGATTCTACCCAGCCCACTAAAAGTCATATTTTCTGGTCTCAAGATTTGCTAATATTCAAACATCTCTCATTCTCTTTTCATGTTACTTCTGACCATGCCAAGACACTTGCATGAACTTAACAATGTCCCTGAGAGTACTCCTGAAACTAAAGTTGAAAGGTTTATTTTGGAAAAAAGGAAAGACATTCTCAAAAAGCTGTTTATAACTTTGTAAACAATTAGGACTTGTGATTTTTCTTTATAAGTAAACTATATTGTCTGTACTAATAGCTGGATACAAGTGTTAACACCATAGGAAGAAGCAGAGGAGGCTATTTTTGTAGGGAAGAAAGCTTACTTCATAATTTTACACACGAAAGAAACTGAAAGTCACGAAATTTAAATAACTATTCTAAATAAAAGAACTAGGAAGTGGAAAAGTCACCAATTCTGTATTCTCTAATCCCCAAACTACATACAACATTTATCCTACTTGATTCTGGGAGGAGTTACCAAGTGATATGGTTTGAGTCTGCATCCCCATGCAAATCTCATCTGGAATTGCAATCCCCACGTGTCAAGGGAGGGACCTGATGGGAAGTGATCGCATTATGGGTTTGTTTCCCTCATGTTATTCTCCTGAGGGAGTTCTCAGGAGTTTTAATGGTTTAAAAGTGTGACACTTCTGCTTTGCTCTCTCACTCTCTCTCTCCTGCTGCCTTGTGAAGAAGGTGCTTGCTTCTCTTTGTTCTAAACAATGTATATATGTGTATATTTAATTATATACAATCTATATAGATTATTATACAATATATAGATATAGATTTTATTTTATATATATATATATATATATAGAGAGAGAGTCTCTTTAAAGAACATGAACTTGTCCAGCCTATGGCCCAGGATGGCTTTAAATGCAGCTCAAAACAAACTCATAAATTTTATTAAAACATTATTAGATATTTTGTGATTCTTTTTTAACTCATCAACTATTGTTAGTATTAGTGTATTTTATGTGTGATTTATACAATTCTTCTTCCAAATTGGCTCAGGGAAGCCAAAAGTTTGGACACCTGCTTTATGACATATAATATGCTTATCTAAAAATGGCATGTCCACTGACATTGAAAACAATAGGAATCGCTAGCTCTCAGAAGCCTCCCTCAACATAGGTAAATTTGTTAGATCCCTCTGAGAATCATAATAAGAATCAGAGTTTGAATCAAGTTGTTAAGATTGCCTCACTGCCCAATTATGTCTCTCGTGCAACAAATGAAATAGATTGGCCTTACAGTTTATTGACACAGCTTCATATATTTCATATTTTGGTTTTTCATTTGGAAAACTATGCATCAGCTCCATTTTACTTTACAGTTTACTATATATTGATAATATTAAATATTACTTTATTCAATATATTGATGCTTTATATATTGATTATCCTATAATCTTGAAATTTAAATTTAGAGTCAAAGTTATTTTCAATGAGCTAATGCAATATTCATTTCAAACTATATTTCCCTATATATTTACTGACATTAGAGATTAAAACACTGTCTTTCTCTTTCTCTCTCTCACTGTATATATATATATGTACACACACACACAGACACACACAAACACACATGAATACATACAGCCATTTTTATAAGTGCAATACATAATCTCCAAAGTGTATATACTATGAATTTTTTTAGAAATCAAGAATAATTTATGAGATCGGATATTCTAAGTTTTGTAGAATGCTGCTACAAATCTATTACATTTTATCTCTACCAAAGAGTAGAAAATTGAAAATATTTAAATCAATTTTGTTTTTTGCTTTTTATGAAATTCATATAGTTGAATTGAGAAATAAGAAAATGCAGTCAGAGTCTCACATGTAACAGAATCTAGGGAGCAGCTTTCTTTATTCTTTGGTATTATTCTTTAGTAATCTAAATGGTTTTGAGATTCCCTCTCATTGCCCTGGATTAAAGGTTCTCAAAGCAGGTCTCTAGATCATTTCAGGCAGTACACAAGGTAAAAATATTTTAATAATGGTACTAAGACATCGTTTTTTATGTTTTCTCTGTTGATATTATTTAAAATGATGCAAAACCAATGGTAGTAGATACAATCAGGGTACCTTGCCAAAATCTAAGCAGAGCACCAAATTTTATTCACAGTCCATATTTGCTTCACCACCTAACAAACTGAAAAAAATAGTTTTGCTAAAAGACACTCTTGAGAAAGCAGTTAAAATATTACATATTTAGTCTTGGTTCTTGAGTACAAGTCATTTTCCTGTTCTCTGTGATAATAGGGAAGTTCACATAGAGCACCTGCTGTCTAAAAATTACAATGGTAGCCTTGATTGTTCTAGTTGGGAACTAAAATAGACAATATTTTTATAGAAAAGCATTTTTCACTTGAACTAATGTCAGATGGATAATTGGTATTGAGACTTGTATATTTGATAAAATTTTTCTCAAAAATGATTAAAGCGAAAGTTTCACTTCAAGGAAAAAACTGGTAATATTTTGTAGGATGTCATTCTGTTTGGATTTGTTTGATGCATTCTCATAACTACACTGAAGCTATGAACTTTTCTGGAGAATACCACAGAAGTGTGACTATTTTCATTATAGTATGGCAGGTAACACATGATACAAACAGGATGTTATTGGGGATGATAAATTTAATTACAGGTTTCTCCATTATAAGTTATTATTTTTTGCTTTCAATACTCAATGCTTTAGAATGGAATCACTAAGTTGAGCCCAAACTCCATTGAAGGAGAAGTAATCTCCATTTCTTACAGAGATGTATATCATATGTGCATATATATATATATATATAAATTTTCATTAGTAACTTTAACTTCCTTCAATGAATTTCACTTTCAGAAACTATTAATGTGGTGTTCTGATGGTGATTTTCTATTCTATGGACTTGGTTATTTCTACATTTACTATATTTTGGGAAAGTAAATTTATTCCTTCTCATTTATTTATTTAATAATTTATGTTAAAGTTCATAGGTTTATGAATTTTATTTCAGTCTTCAGGTTGTAATCCAATACTTATTTATTCTATTCCACTCAGAGTCATTGCAAGTTCTTTCAAGTTGGTTCCTTTGTCTCTGACACACCTCTATCCTTTTATTGTTTTAGCAGTTCTTTAACACTTTTGTACTACAAGATATTTCAGGCTTATTTTGTATTTCCTTGCACTGGTCCTAGAACAGGCATTACTACCGTGAGTTTTAGTTTCTTCCGTTGGAGAATGGTATTAGAAACCAGCAGCTGAGTGCTAGATGTGCTCAAAGCTACTGGAATGTTACTATTTTTAGTACTGTTAGTAATCACCGAGAGTGTCTTCTGGCCACTCGGATCTGTTAAGCTCCTCTAGTAAAATTCATTTTAATTATCATCCTTTTGAACTCTAGAATTTCTACTTTTTAATATAATTTGCATCTCTTTAATGATCATTTGTATTTGGTCAGATATAGTTGTCAGACTTTGTCTTAGTTCTTTGAAACATGGTTTTCTTAATTCTTTAAGCATAGTTATGAAGGCTGATTTATTCTGTGTCTTCTAAGTCAAATATCTAGTATCTCACAGACAGTTTCTATTTATATCTCTTTTTATGGTATGGACCAATTTCCAATTGGTTTGCATCTCTCATCTTTTTTAGATTAAAACTAGACATTTTATGTAATTTATTGTGAACATTCTGGAATCAGATCTCCCTACAGTTGTTGATATTTATTCCTGTTGTTATTGGTGTTTGTTTACTTTTCTACATTAATTCTCTCTAGTCTATATTCTCTGCAGTGTATAGTTACTAATATGCCCCTCAATTTTGTTTCTTTGTTTTGTCTTATTTATTATCATCATTTATTTGACTTCCTACAGCTTGATCTTGGATCAGCAGTTAGCTAGCTTAGTTGTCAGCCAATAACTTCCTTAAATTTCTTGAGCCAGTAAGCTTCTCTTTTGGAAAGAGAGAGAGAGATAGAGAGAGAGAGAGAGAGAGAGAGAAATTCTGCCTTATGGTTCTCTTACTGCTTGTGCAGTACTTCAAAGTCACCCAGAAGTGAACAAGTGAAGGCCTTCCTATCCTTTCCTGAACATGTGTGCAGCTTTCTAGATGATTGGAAATATCTCAGAGTCTTTCAAAGCCCTCTGTATACTTCTTGTTGCCCAGATATTACCCAGAATTTTTGGCTGTGTTCTTGTTTGTCCCAACTAGTATCATAACCTTAGGAAATCTTATGTTAAACAACGACAGCTGCTTGTTTTCAATGCCTAGGGATAGGGTTTTTCCTACTGAAGTGAGTTCTGAGTTCATTCAAATAATCATAACAGTTGGTGGCTCTTGCCTATAATCCTAGCACTTTGGGAAACCGAGGCAGGGGAATCACTTGGAGCCAGGGGTTTGAGACCAAAATACAAAAGTTAGCTGGGGATGGTGGCGGGCACCTGTAGTCCCAGCTACTAGAGTGGCTAAGGCACAAGAATCATTTGAACCTGGGAGGTGGAGGTTGCAGTGAGCCAAGACCACACCATTGCACTCTAGCCTGAACAGCAGAGTGAGACTCTGTCTCAAAATAAAACACAAATAACCATTATACCCTGGGAATGAAGCTTTTCCTCAGAGGTTCATGTTACATTAAACATTAACAATACTCTAGTGATGAGGCTTTCATAGAGCTCCAAACAAGTCTGCCCTTTCTTGTAGCTGTGAGGCTGTTGGTTTTTGAGGCTCTTATACCATGTGGCTGGGAATAGGGTTTGAGAGTAGTCCTAAATTAAAATGCCAATGACCCACTCTTCTTATTGAAATTGAGTAGTTTTTCTTGAATTAATATGCTTTTTGTTTGTTATAAACCTTTTGTTAATTTTGAGTTTGATGTTTGTGAAATTTATTTTGAATAAATATTGTGCTCTTGGATGAAACAACTGAGTTTTAGCTTCATATATAATTTCACTAAAATCATATTTCTTTAATTTTTTCAAAATTGAAATACAATTTCGGGATGTAATCTGAAAGTAATCCCAGTGGCAACTTGACACACGTGTAAGATAACATAGAAACAATTTTTGGTACAGAAATACTGACACTTTAAAGTGGTACAAAAATTAGGATTATGTGGTACTGGCACAAAAACATGTTTTCATGAATATTTCTAATTTACATTGGAATACACATTCATGTTAAAATAATCAGTATAATTTTTTCATAATTCTAACATGTATTTTGTTCTCCTAAATGTTTCATAAAAACATCATGAGATTAACATATTTAAGATTAGAATAATTTACTATTATATATTATGCAACTTTTTCATACACTTTATTATTTGTTCATTGCACGTTGCTGTAAATATTTATTTGAATCTGAAAACTTCTTCATTCATTACTTTCTTTGCTGAATAAATATAGTTACATTTCAAATAACATAATCTATACTGGGAAAACAAGATTGAACAAGGTGAACAGGATCTTTAACATCATGGGAATTTTCTTAATGAAAGGTAAAAATAGATTAAACAAACAAATATTCAGACCGGAACACAGGAGCAATCAGAATTACCAATGCAAATAAAACACAGGAAATATAAACTTGTTTGATGTAAGAACAGAGGCAACATCTGTAAACATCATATTTTCACTATTCAGTTGACAGCAATGATGGTATTTGATATATCATAAGGGATAACACTGGCAAGGGGAAGAATTTGTCACTTACGGTTCCTCATCTTTCACTGGTCACTTAAAAATCTAACCTCAAAAGACTTCTTTAGAGACAAGAGTAATAATTTTGATGAAAATTAAAATAGATACCTTGTTGAGTATAGTAATCTTGGAAAAAATAAATAGCCTGTTTTTCTTTTATACCTATAACAACTTATTTTTAGAGTAAAATGTTAAGTTGGAACTGGGTCCATGATGCTTTGTGATCATGTAACTAACCTATAAATGAGATTCATCTACATTTCTTTGTAGCACAACATGTGAAGTTAATTTTTACATTTAATTTGTGAACACAGGAGCCTCACTTTATTATTATTATTACTGTATATCTTAGAATTCCAAGAGCACCTGCTTGTTCATATAGTATGTTTAAATAGCTTTATTTTTTTCTTCAGGTAATGAAATATTATTGGTAATTTTCTTGCATGATATTGTAGCTGTCTGTAATCATTTTAGATTCAGAATCATTTAGGATTCTGAAACCAGATATTTTCAGCCAGTTATTAGCCGTGTAACATTGTGGTGGCAGAGTTTTACGGGTCAATTTTGGTAAAAACTGAAATGAAAGTGGTGAAAATGGGCATCCTTGTCTTGTTCTAGATCTTAGAGGAAAATATTTCAACATTTTTTTTCATTCAGTATGTTAGCTGTGCATTTGTTATGTATGGGCTTTATTGTGCCGAGGTTTGTTTCTGCTCTACCCAGCTTGTTGAAGGTTTTGATCATAAAAGAGTTTCCAATTTTATTGAAAACTTTTTCAGTATCTATTGAAAAATCATTGTCTTTGTCCTTGATCTTATTAACGTGGGTTCACGTTTATTGATTTTCATATATTGAACCATTTTTACATTTCTGGGATAAACCCTACTCGTTCATGATTAATGATCTTATTAATGGTTGTTAAATTTGAAGAGTTATTGTTTTGTTGAGGATTTTTTTCAACTACGTTCATTGGGAATCTTGGCCTGCAGTTTCCTTCTTCCTTTTTCTTTTTTTCTTTTTTGTGTGTGTCTTTATCTGGTTTGGGTATTTGGGTAATGCTGGATTTGTAGAATGAGTTTCCAAGTATTCTTTCTACTTCGCTTTTTAAAAATAATTTGAATAAAATTATTTACTTTTTTTAATGTTTGGTATAATTCAGCAGTGAAGCCATCAGGTCCAGGGATTTTCTTTGATAGGACACTTTTTATTACTGATTCAATCTTCTTATTTGTTATTGGTCTGATTAGGTCTTATAGTTCTTCATGATTCAATCTTGGTAGGTATTCAAGAACATATTTATTTTTCTAGGTTTTCCAATTTGTTGTCCAAGTGTTGTTTGTAGTAGTCTCTTATGATTCCTTGTATTTCTATGTATCAGTTATAATATCATCTTTTCATCTGATTTTATTTGAGTTTTCTCTCTTGTTTTTCTTAATCATAAAACATCTTTTCATTGCCAAATAATTTTTGACAAATGAGAACACTCTTTGGGGAAAGAACAGTTTCTTAAATAAATAGTCCTGGGAAAACTAAATATCTACATGTTGAAGAATGAAACCAGATTTCTATTTCTCACTATGTACACAATATCAGCTCTGCATGGTTAAAACATTGGAAAGTAAGACCTGAATCTATGAAACTACAAGAGGAAAACATAGGCAAAGTACTTCATGAAATTGGACTGAGCAAGGATTTTTTAAGTAAAATCTCAAAAACACAGGCAACAAAAGCAAGAATAGACAAATGGGGTAACATCAAATCAAAATGCTCATGCACACGAAAAGAAACAATCAACATGAAGAGACAGTATGACTGAAAGTATTTGCAAACTATGCATCTAACAAAGGGTTAATATCTAGACTATGTAAGAAGCTAGTTAAGGAGAAAGACTGTTAAAGCAACAAACAAACAAAGAACAACAGCAAAAAGTAGATGAGGCAAAAGATGTATATTGTTGTTTCTGAAAAGAAGACATACAAATGGCCAACATGTGAAAATATGCTCAGTATAACTTATCATCTGAGAAAAGCAAATCAAAACTACAACATGAAATCACCTCATCCCAGTTAAAATGGCTATTAACAAAAAGTCACAAAATAGCAAATACAGGATAGGAGGGAGACAAATAGGAACTTATATGCTCTTGATAGGAATGGAAAACAGTATAGAGGTTCCTCAAACATTTGAAAAAATAGCTAACGTATTTAGTAATCCCACTACTAGGTTTATGTTCAAAATAAATGAAATCAGGATGTTGAAGAGGTATCTGCACACCCATGCTTATTGCAGCACTATTCACAACAGTTGAGATATGAATTCAATCAGCCATACAACAAAATGAAATCCTGTCATTTGTGGCAACATGGATGTACCTGGAGGACATTATGTTAAATGGTTAAGTAAAATAAGCCAGGTCAAGAAAGACAACAACCTTGAATCATCTCACTCATATGTAGAATTTTAAAAAGCAGAATCCATATAAGTATAGGATAAAACAGTGGCTGTTTCAGAGGCTAGTCAGGGCAATCAGGCAAGAGAAAGAAATAAAGGGTATTCAAATAGGAAGAGAGGAAGTAAAATTATTTCTATTTGCAGATGGCACGATCGTGTACTTAGAAAACCCCATCTTCTCAGTCCAAAAACTCCTTAAGCTGATAAGCAACTTCATCAAAGTCTCAGGATACAATATCAATGTGCAAAAATCACAAGCATCCCTATACATCAATATTAGACAAACAGAGAGCGAAATGATGAGTGAACTCCCATTCACAATTACTACAAAGAGAATAAAATACCTAAGAATAAAACTTACAAGGAGTGCAAAGAACCTCTTCAAGGAAAACTACAAACCACAGCTGAAGGAAATAAGACAGGACACCCATAAATGTGAAAACATTTCATGCCCATGCATGGTCAGAGTAAATATCATGAAAATGGCCATACTGCTCAAAGTAATTTATAAATTTAAATTTAATGCTATTCCCATCAAGCTACCATTGACTTTCTTCAAATAATTAGAAAAAAACTACTTTACATTTTTATGGAACCAAAAAAGAGCCTGTATAGACAAGACAATCCTAAGCAAAAAAGTAAAGCCAGGGCCATCATGCTACATGACTTCAAACTATACTACTAGGCTACAATAACCAAAACAGTATGGAACTGGT
The DNA here is from genome assembly GCF_003255815.1 of Theropithecus gelada. NCBI lineage: Eukaryota > Metazoa > Chordata > Mammalia > Primates > Cercopithecidae > Theropithecus > Theropithecus gelada. The sequence goes on along the minus strand of NC_037671.1, from coordinate 66,508,131 downwards.
ACCAAAACAGATGTATAGAAAAATGGAACAGAACAGAGGCCTCAGAAATAATGCCACACATCTACCACAATGTAACCTTTGACAAACCTGGAAAAGGATTTCCAATTTAATAAATGATGTTGGGAGAACTGGCTAGCCATATGCAGAAAACTAAAACTGGACCCCTTACTTACACCTCATACAAAAATTAACTCAAGATGATTCAAATATTTAAACATAAGACCTAAAACCATAAAAACCTAGAAGAAAACCTAGGCAATAGCATTGAGGAAATAGGCATGGGCAAAGACTTCATGACTAAAACACCAAAGCAAGTGCAACAAAAGCCAAAATTGACAAATGGGATCTAATTAAAACTAAAGAGTTTTTGCACATCAAAAGAAACTATCATCAGAGTGAACAGGCAACCTACAGAATGGGAGAAAATTTTTGCAATCTATCCATTTGACAAAGGGCTAATATCCAGGATCTACAGGGAACTTAAATATATTTACAAGAAAAACACAAACAACCCCATTAAAAAGTGGGTGAAGGATATGCCTGAACGCTTTTCAAAAGACATTTATGCCGCCAACAAACATATGAAAAAAAAGCTCATTGTCACTGGTCATTAGAGAAATGCATATAAAAACTACAGTGAGATACCATCTTATGCCACTTAGAATGGCAATCAGTAAAAAGTCAGGAAACAACAGATTCTAGAGAGGATGTGGAGAAATAGGAACACTTTTACACTGTTGGTGGGAGTGTAAATTAGTTCAACCATTGTGAAAGACAGTGTGGCGATTCCTCAAGGATGTAGAAGTAGAAATAACATTTGACCCATCAATCCCATTACTTGGTATATACCCAAATGATTATAAATCATTCTGCTATAAAGACACATGCACACATACATTTCTTGCAGCACTATACACAATTATAAAGATTTGGAACCAACCCAAATGTTCATCAATGATAGACTGGATAAAGAAAATGTGGCACATACACACCATGGGATAATATGCAGTCATGAAAAAAGAATGAGTTCATGTCCTTTTCAGGGACATGGATGAAGCTGGAAACCATCATTCTCAGCCAACTAACACAGGAACAGAAAACCAACCACCACATGTTCACAACAGATCATGAGGTCAGGAGATCAAGACCATCCTGGCTAATATGGTGAAACCCCGTCTCTACTAAAAAAATACAAAAAACTAGCCGGGCGAGGTGGCGGGCGCCTGTAGTCCCAGCTACTCGGGAGGCTGAGGCAGGAGAATGGCCTAAACCCGGGAGGCGGAGCTTGCAGTGAGCCAAGATCCGGCCACTGCACTCCAGCCCGGGCGACAGAGCGAGACTCCGTCTCAAAAAAATAAAAAAATAAAAAATAAAAAAATAAATAAGTGGGAGTTGAACAATGAGAACATATGCGTATAGGGAGTGGAACATTACACACCAGAGCCTGTTGGGGTTGGAGGGCATGTGAAGGGATGGCATTAGGAGAACCACCTAATGTAGATGAAGGGTTGATGCGTGCAGCAAAACACCATGGCACATGTATATCTATGTAACAAGCCTCTGCACGTTCTGCACATGTATCCTAGAATTTAAAGTATAATAACAAAATTAAAATCTATGAATTTGCTTTCATTGTACCAATAAACTTAAAAATCTCTACACTAGGGTAAAAAGTAAAGAATGGAAATATAGTTTAAACAACCTTTAAGTGGAAACATGTAAAATTTATCTATCAATTATAGGTATGTCAGTAAGAAGTGGCACAGATCTTAATTATTTAAGACTTTTCTTATAGTTTTACCTTGAAGCTAGGTTGACATTTAAATTAACCTTTTGTTCCAGAAGACACATCAAATAATTTTGAATGACCTGCTGCTTTATTTTGAAATGGTTGAAACTATCAACATCGGAATAAAGTGTACAATGTAATTTGAATATAATTGGAATTCAGAATTACGTTATTAAGTTTTACACTATAGAGCAAATTCATAGAATTTTTTTGACTTTTTAAAACATTAAAAAAAATAATTTAGATATTTAATTTAATATTATCTATTGTATAAGCAAACTGATCAGTAAAAATTAAATGATAAACATGAGCAGTCATTTGTCATAAAAACTATTAGTAAATACAAAAATTAAAGCTGAATATTTGGTATTTATTTGCCTATTTGATTCCATTTTTATGTTATCTGTATCATAGTAATGCTTGGAAAGAAGATTAAATATGTTAATCCATATAAAACTTACATTGAATTAATTGGCATGAGATTACTATTTTTGAATATATATCTACAATTAGTTTTCAGGGTAATCATGAAAATCTGTAGGAGAACTTAGCTGATAGCTCTAGTGTGTCACTGCCAGAAAATAAATGTAGCATGATATCTTATTTCTTATATAACAAGGAAAATGTGCATTTTTAGAGAAAACAAATCACAATTAATTGTAAAATGTGCAACAGACGGTGGAACTTACAATCATTCTATCAGACTAATAGTATACTGTCTGCATTTGAGAATTTGCTTTTCCCAAAAGATGATATTGGGTTGAAGCCATATTGACAGCTGGTATATTCGTAATGTAGTTAGTTTGATATACCTCATCTATTAAATCCTGTACATCTTCCAAAATAACAAATGACAAGTGCAATTGACCACCCGGGAAAAGGCAATTTCAATAAAAAGAGAAAAAAATGATCTTATTTGAGGTGACATTATTAACCAGCCAACATATTATTTTCTTTTAAAGGTACACATTTTTAAACACAGACAATGACTATGAGTAACCTGTGCACAGATAACAGATGCTTTACCTATCATGATTTTTGAAAATGTAAACAAGCTTTGTAGAATATCCGTTCAGGAGAACATATACAACATAGGTTTTACAAATGCTACACTAAAATAGAAATTAGATTATGGGTTTTTCTAACATAAACAGATATATCTCATAGACAGCTGAATGATATATAATCATTTGTATAGAACTTATTAATCATTGAAGAAAGTAAAACTAGTTGTTTTATATTAATAACATTTAATGTTTGATATTTCAGATTGAATAAGTTGTATTATGAATTTTCTTTGGCTTCAATAAGATAAGAGATAATACACAACTAAGACAAGAGAATAGCAGACTATAATGGCAAAAAAATCATCTGCTCTAAAACTACAATTTCAACTTAGATATATAACTGAGGACTGTATATATCTCTAGTAACAACTCCTTAAATCATTGCATAGATATTCATAAGACTCTTATGTATTTGAGAATTTGTAAAAAAGAAAAAAACTCACACATACAATATCCTTAGATGGTATAATAATTCTGAGAATTTTCTTTTTTTTTCTTTTCTTTCTTTTCTTTTTTTTTTTTTTTCTTTTCTTTCTCTGCCATCCAGGTTGGAGTACTGCAGTGGCACAATGATAGCTCACTGCAGCCTGGAACCCCTGGGATCAATCAGTCCTCCATCTCAGCCTCCCAAGTAGCTGGAACCTTAGGTGCACACCACCATGCAGCACCATGACTGGCTAATTATTTTTAAATTTGTTTGTAGAGATGTGATTTTGCTTTGTTTCCCAGGCTGATCTCAAATACTTGGGCTCAAGTGATCCTCCCACACTGGCCTTCCAAAGTGCTGGGATTACTAATAAAAAATAGTCAAAATGTATTTTAATCTAAAATAAATTGCAAGACTTAACTACACATACACTCAAATAATAGGAGACTTCAACCAATAATGCTATATTTTCATTCACATTAGATAAATGCTAAAGTTAATTCATTTTAAGATGTGATAATTTAAAGATTTTGAGACGAGTAAGCCTGTTTAACTTGTAGTAACACTCTTTTGGAAACATTTAAATATGAAACTAACAAGATATACGTATTTTTGTGACAGTACAACTGAACCAAAATACCTGGGGTTTATGTTGGTTATCCTCAAAATTTTAATACTTAAATCATATAAAATATAAAAAGAAGTTGCAATAAAAACTCCTATAAGTGAAAGTATGGATGCTTATAGTCAATAAAACAAATAATTTATTTGTACAAGTGTATACTATTTTTTCAAATTTTTCAATCAACTAAGTAGATGCAATAAAAATGTGAATAAAAGCCTATTCACATTTCCAATCATTCCCACTAAGCATTGCCTTCATTGTTTGAAATTCTACTTAAATATAAAACTAAACTTACTCTATGATAATAACATATATCTCATATTAATTTTAAGAAGATCAGTAGTATTTAAGCTTAAATTTGCAACTATGTTTTCTTATCTAATAGTAAAATTAAATTTAACTAAAATGATAAATTTACTCTAATAATTATACTCTATCAAAATTTAATATATGATTTGGTTTATAATAAAATTAATGTATATGTTTGCATTACCTATTTTGTATCATAATACAATATAAATAATAATATAATAGGTAAGAGCTTGTGAAATTCAGAAATGATGAAGTTATAATTATTAAATGTATATAATACATAACAAAAAATCCAAGAATAGAAAAAAGTCAATAAATGCATGATGCTGCATCTCAGAATAGTTATGGTTATCTGAATAAATTATCATGAAATTCTTACAAATATATTATTTTACATAGAACTTTATAGAAATGAGAAAGACTTTGAAAATAAATTTTATTACCACTCCAAAAAGCACGTGTGGATATCATTGCGATTGGCAAAAATCTGTCTTTACATTTAGAGCTTAAAGAATTCATCTGTTTAGAAGACTATAGAAAGGGTTTTTCTTCTGGCACAAAGCGATAAATCTAGAGCCTATATTCCCCACAAATTACAACTAAAAACTCTATGCAATATTCAAAAGATACTGAAGAGTAAAGAAAATGATCAAATAGTAGTACAGATTCAAGACTTAGAAAAATTACCGAACCATGAGTTTTTTATTTTTCCCCTGGTTTGTCTGGAGGGTTTGCTCTCAGGGAAGCATCTAGTCTTGAAGATGTCAGAAGAAGAAAGTGGCTAAAATGAATAGAAGTTTATTTCTTTTTTCTGGCCAGGAAACCATTAAAAAGGCACCAATAGGCAAGAGAGTGTGGGGGAAAATAAAGATCAAAGAGCACTTGTACAGGACCCAAAGCAACATAGCAACGGCATTGTGAACAGAACTGATAATTAAACTGGCACAAGCAACAAATTAATCCCTGAGTAGCACGTATATGGAAGGGATCCAAAGCAGATATAAGAATAGAGTTGATATTTAAACCATAGTTCATATCAAGACTAACCACTGAGTGAAACACGTACAAAAGACAGAAAGCAGCATAGCAAAAATTTCAAGACTGACTGAAACTGCCACTCCGGGAAGGTGAAATAGGTGAGTTCAATATCCTCTGAAGTGCCTTTACTTGCACTGGTTGCATATAATAAATTCAGACACCATCACTAAGCACTTGCACATCGAAGACAATACTAGAATGGGACATTATGATTGAGGTAACTGACCTTGGTTATACTTCATTTTTTATTTTTTCTTATCTTATAAGGCATGCCCTTGGAATTATAATCATAAATGTTTAATATATACAATTATTTTATACATATGAAAATTCATCTTTACAAAATCATTCTGGACTTTGAGTTTAAAATGACATTTGCCTAAGTGTGACCTCCCCCAATACAATACTTTTGTTACTTGGTAGCAATTCACAACATGTTAGGTTTGAGAGCTACATGAAGTCATTTACTTTTTTTTTTTTTTTTGGAAAGGACAAACAATTTGGCTACTATTAACTCTGGGAAGGGCTTAGTTTCAATACTAGCCCTTCTAGCAAGACCACCAGCTGAGAAAAAACTAATTATATTTGAAACCTTGTTGTGTACTATTCAGGTCGTTTCTCATGTCTTCATATTTTGGATAAGATACAAAAATTAATCTCTGTGCATATTCTCTACAAATATCACCATCCTCATTTTCTCCTTATATAATATTAATTAATTTCTAAATAATACTAGTCTAGCTTGTTGTAACTAGTGTGTCAAAGCACACATATATACTGAAAATAGGTCACTGGAGTGTCTTGTTAATTCTGTCAGCATTCAGGGCAACCACATGGGACTTATGGGAACTGGGACTCTCACAGTGGTTACCTCTTGGCACCTAGAACTCTGTCCCTCTATCTCAGGTGCCACAAAAATATTAGTAATTTGTGTGTTCATTCAAAGTCCATCAGTTTATTGCCTCTTCATCTTCAATGTCATGGACTTTAATGTTTTATATACTTTCTCAAGGATACATGTTAAACAATTTTATCTGTAATCTTATTGTAGCTATACATACACACACACGCACTTGCATAAGTGTGCACACGCATACCTCTGTTAAACATAGAGTCCCATTTACTCCAACTATTACACTTTTAGATTAGTCTTTTTTATTCCTTTATTTCCCTCTAGTAGTTTTTAAATTATATAACTTATTTATTTTACAAGTATGTTCATCCTCTAGAAAAATACAATAGTAATAGAACATTAATTTTAACCACCTTCCTTACTATTTATATACAACTACTTCATTCGTCTTAACAAAGTTCTGTTTATTTTATAATTTTGTAAGATATTACTATTTTATTTAACATATTAATATTAATGTTATTTAACATGTTAACATATTAATATTTTATTTAACATATTAACATATTAATATTTTATTTAACATATTAGGGATAATATGTATTATCCCTACCCCAAATTTTATATATATTTAATCTCTTTATTCATTATTGGGCCTGTTGAATGATTATTTTCTCATTTCTTACTTATCTAAATGTATCTTTAATTTTTGCCATTCTTGTCAAAATATGTTGATTATAAAACTTTCGGTTGTTGTTTTCTTAAAAATATTTAAAGCTTTATTGTCTTGTAATTTCTATTACTTAGCTGGAAAAGTATGATATTATACAATTTCATTTTATTGTTTGTGAATTTCTGTTAAACGATTCTGTATCTGCAAAGGTAGACAGCATTTAAAAATGGATGGATAATGTAAGCAGAAAAATAAAAATTCTAAGAAACAAAATGAAATACTAGAGATAAAAAATTCTGTATTAGAAAGGAAGAATTTTTGATGGGCCCTCTGAGACAGTAGGTATATGGTATAATTTATGTAGTGAAAATATCAGAGAGAAATGAACAGAAGCAATATTTGAACCAATAATGACTGACAGTATCTGATGATTTTCCTAAATGAATGTTAGACACAAAACTGCAGTTTTAGGAAGTTCAGAGACCATAAGGGAGGATATATATGCCATCCTTGCCAATCACAAAAAACTGCACACAAACAAAAAACCCACAAAACAAAACCTACACTTAGGCCTCTAATATTTAAGCTTCAGAAAACCAAAGATAAAGGAAATCTTTAAAAAGGCTGAGTAGAAGAGGCTCACTAACTACAGAAGAGCAAGGATAAAAATTATTTCTAAATTATCAGAAATCATGCAATCAAGAAAAAAGTAAAATATTTGAAGTTTTGAAACAACAAAAATGTCAACTTAGAACTCTACACCCTGCAAAATTATCCTTCACTTAGAAAAGAGAACAGTATTGTCCTTTACATAGAAAAGAGAAGAATTGAGGACATTTTTGCCAAAAGACCTACCTTTTGTTAAAAAAAAAAAAAAAAGAAAGAAAGAAAGTTAAAAAAAAACTCTTTTAGAGAAAAAAAGGTGTTGATCAGATACATAAATGTATATTCAAAAAAGATCATCAGTTTTGAGTAATCAAAAAGAAAATACTTTTATTTTTCTTATTCTCAACAAATCTAATGTTTGTTAAAATAATAAGAGCAATAATATTTTCAATTACATATGCTTACACATATATTTATATCTATCTGTCTATAAATATACAAATACATCCACTACTTGTATATTCTTATTTATAAGTAAAATAATTGACAACAACTATTTAAATGATAAGTGGAAAGAATTGAGAATATTTGTTTTAAGGTACTTGCTCTACCTATGAATTGGTATAGTATTCTCTGAAGTGGATTTGGATTACTTGTGAATCTATATTTAAAATTTTGGGGCAAAAACTAAAGGAAGTAATGAGAAGTATAATTGATATTCAAAGAAAGAATTAAAAAGTCATATAAAATGCTCAATTAAAAACCACAAGACAAAAAAGTGGATAAGACAAAGCAGAAACAAGACAAAGAACAAGACAACAAACAGAAAACAAACAAATACGGTTGATAAACATTAGGGTTCTATAAGCACCATCTAAAAATAAATTTTAATATGTATATCATTTTATAATTTTCCATTAAACATTTAGATAGAGCAGACCAGAGTAAAAAATTTATCAGGAATATAGGGAGGCATTACATTATGACAAAAATATAAATTCTGCAAGAATACATGGCTATCTTTAATGTGTACACAATCACCAACAAACCATTAGAATATGTGATATAAAAGCTAACATAATCATTAGAAAAAATAAAACAATCCATTATTACTGTTGGAAACTGTTAACATCTTTCTATCAGAAATGAACAGATCCAGCAAGCAGAAAATTAGTAGTCACATTGTTTGCCTCAATGTCACCATCAACCAAATGGAGATAACTGGTATCTATCCAAAACTTCATCCAACAACAACAGAACACATACTTCTGAAGCTTATGTGAAACATTCACCAAGATACATCATATTCCAAGCCATAAACACATCTGAACAATTCGAAAGATTAGAAATCATACAATGTCTGCTTTCAGAGCATGATGGAATTAAACTAGAAATCAAAAACATAGCTGAAAAAATCCCCAAATAGTTGTAGATTTAAAAACATACTTCTAAGTAATATGAGTCCAAAAAACCTAAAAATAAATTTTAAAATATTAAAAGAAAGCCACAACATATGAAAATCTGAGGAATACAGTGAAAGCAGTGTTTAAAGGGAAATTATGGCATTGAATGTACGCATTAGGAAAGAAGAAAGCTTCAAAATCAATAATCCAGGTTCCCATCTTAGTAGAAGGGAAAAGAAAGTTAAATCCAAACGAAGCAGAAAAAAATAATAAAAATAAGAGCAGAAGTCAATGAAACTTTAAACAAATCAATAGAGAGAATCAAAGTAGCTAAAAGTTAGTTCTTTGAAAACAAATAAAATCAACAAGCCTCTTGCCAGAATAAGACAAAAGAGACAGAACACGAATTACTAATATTGGAAGTGCAAGAGGGAATATCATTAAAGATCACAGAGACATCAAAAATAAATGCTGTGAACAACACTATGCCCACAAATTTGATAACTTAGATGAAATAGACGAAGTCATAGAAAGACACCATATTTTAAAACTCATGCAAGAAGAAATAGATAATCTCAATAGGCCTACATATATTAAAAATTTGAATTTATAGTTAGTAACCTTTCATAACAGAAAATACAAGACTTACACGTATTCACTACTAAATTTCCCCAAACTTTTCAGGAATAAATTATGCCAATTCTCCACAATCTCTCCCAGAAAATAGAGAAGACAGAATACCTCTTAACTCATTCTATGAGGTCCATATTACACAAATACCAAAATCAGAAAAAATATGACAAGAAAACAAAACTACAGAACAATATTTTTAAAACATAGAGATAAAAATCCTCAAGAAAATATTAGCGAATTGAATCTAACAATGTATAAAAATTTATATACCACAATGAAGTGAGATTTATCCAACTTATGCAAAGCTGTTTCAACACTTGAAAATCAACTCATGCAATTTGTTATATCAACAGGCTAAATAAGAAAAAATATTATCCTATCATTAGATCAACTAAATGCATTTGATAAAGTACAACACCAGTTCATTATAAAAAATATTTTAGAAAACAAGTAATAGCAAGTAACTTCATTAACCTGATAAAGAATAACTGCAAAACAATGCAAGATAACAATGTTATTGTTTAGAAATTCTAAACTTACCTACTAATATCAGGAACAATTCAAGTATGCCCCCCTCACTACTGTTTTTCAACATTGTACTAAAACATATGCATCAAGACATTTAAAAAAACAAAATGCTTCTGGTTTCAGATGGCTGACTAGCAGCTAGTTAGTGCTGCTTTCATGGAGAGGAATCAAAATAGCAAGTAAATAGTTACACTTCAAATAGATCGTGTAAGAGAGCACACTGAAATTTATCAGAGAATCAACAGAATTTATGGAAAGCAAAGAAAGTGAAGTTAGGTATCCTGTTGAACTGGGACTGGTGTGGCACTGGGAGAAGTTTCCTGATGAAAGCAAAGAGTGAGACACCCACAATTTCACATTTCTATTATGAAATTTTATAATTCTAATTATAGAGGTGCCCTCAATACTCACAAGACTCCAGGCTAATACAAGGAGCTGCCTGGAAATTGTGCAGAAGTATTGCTTGAGCCCATGTGGAATTCTGTAACCACCCAGTGGGCTCACCTTGCCCACTGCCTAGAAAGAGCCAATTTAACACGACAGGGAATTGTGATAGAGAAAGAGTAGTTTGCTCAGAAATGGCTGTGTAAGAGACCAGAGTTTTATTATTGCTCAAATTGCTCTCCCTGAGAATTCAGGGATCAGAGTTTTTAAGGATAATTTTGCAGGCAGGTGCTCGGGAAGTGAGGAATGCTGATTGGTTGGGTTGGAGATGAAATCGCAGTGGGTCCAAGTGAGTTTTTCTTGCTGTCTTCTGTTCCTGACTGGAATCATAGAACTTGTTGGGCCAAATTACTGGTCTGGGTGGTGTCAGGTGGTACACTGGAACACATTATCTCAAACACTGATTTTAGGTTTTACAATAATGATGTTTTTCCATGTGCAATTTGGAGAGTTTCAGACTCTTGCAGTCAGAGGCTGCATGGCCCCTAAACTGTAATTTAAATTCTTGGAGCTAATTTATTAGTCCTACAAAGGCAAACTGGTCCCCAGGCACGAAAGGGATGTGTTTTGGGAAACAGATATCATTGTCTTTGCTTCAGAGATAAACTATAAACTATGTTCCTCCCAAAGGAACACCTAGGAATGGAAAAGGAAAGCTTAAAGGTTAGAAGCAAAATGGAATTGGCTAGGTCCGGTCTCTTTTACTGTCACAATTACTTTAGTTACAATTTTTGCAAAGGTGGTTTTTATTCCTTTCTTGGGGTTTTCTAACATTTTACTTTTTTTTTTTTTTTTTTTTTTTCTTGAGACGGAGTCTCGCTCTGTCACCCAAGCTGGAGTGCAGTGGTCGGATCTCAGCTCACTGCAAGCTCCGCCTCCCGGGTTCACGCCATTCTCCTGTCTCAGCCTCCCGAGTAGCTGGGACTACAGGCGCTCGCCACCTCACCTGGCTAGTTTTTTGTATTTTTTAGTAGAGGCAGAGTTTCACCGTGTTATCCAGGATGGTCTCGATCTCCTGACCTCGTGATCCGCCTGTCTCGGCCTCCCAAAGTGCTGGGATTACAGGCTTGAGCCACCGCGCCCGGCCACATTTTACTTTTAAGGTGTGTGCGAATAAAGATGGAAAAAGGATGACAACTGATCTGATACCTTCCTGCTGACAGGGGCAGTGGTGGGGTAGATGTTGACCCCAAGGTGAGAGTAGAATCACTTTGCAGCTGTCTGAGCTGTCTGAACATACTCACGCAGGACAGACTGGGGTTCCAAGGCTTTCATAACAAAGGCATTAGTATTCTCATCCGTAGTTTAGGTACAGCATTTAAATAGATGGCATATTATAAGGTAAATAATGGATACAATAGGATAAAATAAATAAATAGGATAAAAAAATGGATAAGATAGGATAAACAATAGGATAAAATAAATGAATAGGATAAAAAATAGGATAACAAGTGAAATTCCCAGTTTTAAAAGTAAAGATTTAAAAGCATTAGTTTGAGGACTTGTCGCCATAATGAATATAAGATTTTGTCCACGTTGCTGAAAAACACTCCTCAGGAACAACAGGTGTACTGAAGTGTTTTAAAAAAACATTTTTTTTTTTCTATCTTCCATCCCCATTTCATTAAAGATAAATCATAGTATGTTAAGTTTACTTGCAAAATAAATTTTATTCTTATTAGAGTAGGCCTGAGTTTTTGCATGAAGTGCAGTAGGAATAATTATTTGCCATATAAGAGCTTAAAAAAAAAAAGCTTTGCTGAAACTTTGTTCTATAAAATATCTCAGATTTACTTTTTAAAGACTTAAAGTCCAGCCATTGACTTATCTATGCCTGCAAATACATGTATGAGTTTGATGAATTTTTCTCCTCTCTAGGTGCCAAGAAAATTGTCCTACTCTCTAGATCCCAGGGGTTCCTGGGCCTGTCAGAAAGTGGCATTCTTTACGTACCACAGGTCAGGAGTCATGTACAGGAACTGTGTAGACAAGGTATAAGCCCAGTTTCCTGAGGAGCTTTTATTGACTCTGTAAGTCAACACTGATTCCCTAAAGAAAGCATGCTGTTCCAGTCACAGCCTTCATAAAATAACCAGTTTCTCTGATCATGTCCTTTTATGAAAGAAAACAGACTCTTATTGCCCTTGGTAACTTGCCCAGCAAGTTACTATACTGGCATAACTTGAGAATGCTCATAAATACTTTCTAAATTCTAGAGAAATCAGGTAGAGAGAAAGCAATATACTCCAAATTCTGCTCCCAGGAGTATACTTTACTCACTTGCTAAAAGTTGTAAATAGTTTAAAATAAACGTTTCCTTGACTCTGTAAAACAAAAGGATTAGGTATCTTTAACAAATCACCTCTCCATGAGAGTCCTAGAAGGTTGTTCCTTTCCTCTATTTCAATCACACAGTTTCTAAAGTTATAAGAGATCTGAATTCAAGAGGACCCATCAGAGTCCTATTGCTGATTATAAACTGCCTTTTGAAAAGAATGAAAGCAAGATAATAATTGTCTGTGGATGACAAAATCTCAGGACAGTCATAGTTGAAGATGCAATCAACAAGGAAATATGGTCATCTCTGTGACATATAACAATTTACCATAACAATTACAATTATTACTGATAGCATATACTGAGACATATCAGAATTTATAGGAATCTTGTAAAATCTTGTAACACAAACGAATAGCATATTTATATAAATATAACCCAAAGAAAGTTAAACACAACTTTATATTTGACACTGTTTTCTGCATAATTTTAATATGTCAAATAAGCCAAATGTGTGTCTTTTTGGGACTTTAGGGGACCTAATTTTTTAAAAAACTTAACTTAGAATTTGATCTTAAAAGGTTTATCAAATATGAAAGGTTTAAAATACTAGACATTTGCTGGGTGCGGTGGCTTGCACCTGTAATCCCAGCACTTTGGGAGGCAGTAGAGGGTGGATCACGAGGTCAAGAGATCAAGACCATCCTGGCCAAGGTGGTGAAACCCCGTCTCTACTAAAAATACAAAAATTAGCTGGGCATGGTCACACGCACCTGTAGTCCCAGCTACTCGGGAGGCTGAGGCAGGAGAATCACTCGACCCTGGGAGGCAGAGGTTGCAGTGAGCTGAGATTGCACCACTGCACTCCAGCCTGGTGACAGAGTGAGACTCCATCTCAAAATAAATAAATAAACAAACAAACAAATAAATACATAAATACTAGATATCACAAAATAGAATCTCAGGTTACCACATGTCATTCATTCAGCCAAAACGATAACTCAAAAATTTTAAAAAAGAAAAAACCTTTACTGTCATAGGAGACTTAGCTTTCCAAGTAACAAAACCCAGAGAAGGCAGAATGAGGCCAATTGAATCTGTCTCTTCTCTCTCCCCTGCCTGTTTTTTTGTAGTTTACTAAAAAGGCAAACAAAAATCTTTTATTGTTTATCAAAATAACATAAAAGTATTTTTCAAAAGAGAAAATCAAATTTAATGTTTGTGTTAATGCATCTTTAATGCTAAGACTGGTTTTTAATAAACTTTTGTAAATTTATCCAGTTTTAATTAGTTTGACCATAAGGTAAGATTTTCATAAACTTTTAGAACCCTTTACAATCTTCTGTTAAACAGCAGATCAATTTTTTAAGAAAACCCTGTTATTTGGACCCATGGGCCTAGATTTTGGCCCTGCATCAGTGTGCTTTTGTTTGATGTTCAACCTACAGAAACAAAATCTAAATAATCCCCTTCACATCTTAGCTAACTTGCTCATACCAACATCACTTTCCACACAAGATGAATCCTTCACGAACCCTTTTCAACTATCTTAATCTTTTAGCATTGTCCATTACTCTTTTAGTTAGGACAATCTTTAAAACCCACTGAGCTAGACAAAATTATGTTCTGTTGAATAAAAAACGTATTTCCATGCCTTCTTATAATCTCCCACCAAAACCGCGTTCTACTTTCCTTCAAGACCTTACAACCTTGCATGTAAAATTGTTTTTCCAGTAGTTTCAAGTACATGTTACACTGTTACATTTAAGCAACTTTCATTTTTGGTGAAAACCCAATATTGAAAGATACTTTAATTATGTACTAGGTATGAAGCCTAGGACATCAGACGGAAGTCCAAATAAGATCTGACTGTACCATCACTCTCAGCAAACTATCGCAAGAACAGAAAACCAAACACCACATGTTCTCACTCATGGGTGGGAATTGAACAATGAGATCACTCGGACACAGGCAGGGGAACATCACACACCTGTCATGCGGTGGGGGGAGGGGGGAAGCATAGCATTAGGAGATATACCTAATGTAAATGACGAGTTAATGGGTGCAGCACACCAACATGGCACATGTTTACATATGTAACAAACCTGCACGTTGTGCACATGTACCCTAGAACACAAAGTATAATAAAAAAATTAATTAATTAAGAAAAAAAGATCTGACTATTTCTAGCATAACTAGGGGACACAGCTAACTCCACATGTCCCCAGGCCTTAACTAGAATCTAATGGCTTTAAAATAGATAAGTCGAACACTTGTCAAAGAAGCAGCTGATGACCTTAATGCGTTTAGCAAACCTAATATCTGACCTGTCTAATTTAGACCAACTGTCTACATTTTGAAGACATTTTAATTTTACCAATCAATCTTTAAAATTGTCTTTATTTCCAAGAGATTACTAAAGTCACATGAACTGAAAAGCATTAAAGAATCTATTTTTCTGAAAAAATTTTGATTTAAACATCTATTTTTCTTTAAACCAATGAATTAGAGTTCTCTAATATAAACATCACAAACACACATACACACACACACACACACACACACACACACACACAAATATAGAGAGACAGACAGAAGATCCAGTAGTTGTAAGATTTTTTATTTGCTAGTTTCTTAATTGGATTACTGGCTTCAGGGTGGAGCCCTTGGAGGAAGAGGGCCAGGAGAGTATGCAGTTTCTAGGATATAATAAGCAAGCACATCTGGAAGGCAAAAACAGATCCTCAAAATTAGGGGTTCCATTTTTATACTACATCCTGGATCTCCCAAAAGAAAGAAATGCTACAGTGCAATGCTTTTATTCCCCATTTCATTTCAAGGCAACCCAAAGCCCATCAGCCCATTTTGTAATCAGTCCATTCACCATGGGAGTTTCATCTCTCGGTTGGCTATGAGGATGTTTCCATACCTCTCAGGTGGCCAAGAGCATGTTTCTCTGATGCAAGCATGCTAAGTGTCAAGTATTCCTACATAACTGCAATTAGCCATACCTTAAAACATATTTCCTATCTAGTTATTACACACCAAGGCTAAAAGCTCTTTTATAATGCAAAGTATTTTCTGATATCCGCTAAAGTAAAAAATGTCAGGTAACATAATGTAAAACAGAACAGAGTCTTAGATTTTGAGAGGAGTATGTCCTCCTTCAATCCCTGGGGTTTCATGAGGAAAACAGATTTTTCCTAAAATGAGGTCTGTGATGCCTCCTGTTTTTCTCAAAGATTGCCAGGCTTTTAGAAATTATCTCAGGTCCCTTCATGTGGGCATTGAGAGTTGCAAGAAGATAAACTGAGAAAATAATTAATTGATGGAGAAAACAAACAAACAACCTTTTTTCAATAAAACAAGATTCAAGAAGAGAAAAAGCACAAATGCCGCGTGTCTGTGTGTGTGTGTGTGTGTGTGTGTGTGTGTAGCTTGGATATCTATTATTAATTAAGCTGACTTTTAACAACAGGGCTCTTTAAAAAATATATATATATACACATATATATATATACATATATATATGTATATATATATATTTTAAGTCTTTTATTACCTGACTGTAGCCAGGCCAAACAACCAGTATTTTTGGCCTTTGAACTTTACCAGCAGTAATCTGCCAGGTGAAACCCATAAGCCTTAAGAAAAGTCATGACTTAACCACAGTACACAAAGTGTTTTCAAAGAAGTGGTAAGCAGTTTTTACAAGATTTAAGGTCTACCATGGTAGTTCAGAGAAAGGAAAATTTAAGAAGGGAAGTCAGAAGTTGTTTATGGAGGGGAAGAGAATCAACAAATTGCAAAGGTTACACAGAAAGTATTCATTTCCTAGGTGGAAAATTGAACCAGAGCCACCATTGTGAAAAGACAAAGCCTTAGCTTTTGAGCTACAGCATTGGGCAGGTTTCATTATGCTTCTCAGAATGAGCCTAGAACAGCCAATTTCGAGCTTGCAACAGTTTTTATCTGCTCAAGATAATTTTTAGAGCTAACTAGGATACAAACCACAACATTTCTGTCCTCTGGATGGCAGGGACCAAGAGAAAGTACTGCCACATTGTTACAAGGTCAAGCTCCCAAGAGCATAAAACAAGAAAAAAGGGAAACCTCATCCAGCATTAATTTCAGGGACCCACACCTAAGTTTGCAACTGACAAGTCTGCCGAACCAGCTTGAACAACAGGCTTATAGGGGTTTTAAGCCCACATTTTATCCTGTAGTACCACCTTCCATTACAAAAAGACACAGAAAGACAAATTTATACCACAAAGTACATCAGATTCTCTACAGCTCAAGACTAGTCTCACAAATCATTTTTGTCAATTGATCAGACCCTTGCAGAGGAGACAAACAGTGATGTTTACCATTTACACAAAGAGGGAGAGTGGTCAGAAACTTGACTGGTAAAAAATTCTTACTCATTTTGCCAGCATACCAGGTTTCTGAGTTCCCTTGTTCTGCAGCTTCCAAAAGGATGGAGTGGCTTTTCATGACCCCATTCACTATGCCATAGCTCTGGGGTCAAGCCATGTTATAAAAGAAAATTATCATTTTCTGCATTATGGAACAATAGGCAAAAACTTATCAATTTCGCAAGTTGCTGCTCAGCTGGCTGCATGGCAAACCAAATTAACATTTTTCATCCCAACTCAGTAAAATGCACATAATCAAACAGACACTACTCACTTCATTCAGCAGCCAGTATCAACCAGGCAAGGCTCAAACTTTCTCCTGTTAGTTCCTGTCATCTTTAATCCACTTAAGGTGGGGAAGGATGACTTCCAACTGGGAATTCAATGGGTTGTCTCTGGGCAAAATGAAAAGCAAACACTCACCTCTAGTCAGGCTGTTGAGCTTTTTGCAGGACTCATTGAAGGGAGCACACTTACAGAGGGTTCTCGGAGTTACGCCTGCTGGACCTCCATCAGCAATTCCTTCAGATCCCCTCCACACATACAAACACACACAATGAAGACAAGATGGACAGAAAGCCTCCTAAACCAAGATCCCTAACCAAAAATTTCAAGAGTATTTATTCCAAACTAACCACCTATTCTCTGAGAAATCTCCTTAAAAATCTTCCCAGTTGAAGAGAAGTCTCCAAAACCAAGACTCTTCCTACTAATTAGAGCCAGCTGAAGCCACTTTAATGAGCTGCACCAAGACCTCAAATGAGCTGAATAAAGATCCCAAAGGAGCCAAACCAAGACCCCCAAAGGAGCCAAATAATGACTTTTTAAGGAGCCAAACCAACTGGGAGAAGGAAGGATGTGTTGGCAGTGTCTAGAATACACACCAGACCAATTTAAAGATGTCTTTTCAGTAACTATTTCTCTATTGCAATTTAATAAATGCATCATGGGTCAGTAGCACCTCAACAGTAGAGATAGTGTCCGAGTCAGCTCCTAGTGCAAGAGAACAAGGCAGTCACTTGGGCTGGCCTCTGGATCCATTGCCAGAGGAGGACTACCAAACTTTGGGCAGGTAGCCACAAGGGCAGTCCCAGATAAACCACCAAATTTTCAGTCACCCAATGGGTTCACCTTGGCCACTGCCTAGACAGAGCCAATTTGTCAAGTCAGGGGAATTGCAATAGAGAAAGAGTAATTCATGCAGAACCAGCTGTGGAGGACACCAGAGTTTTATTATTACTCAAATCAGTCTCCCAGAAAATTTGGAGATCAGCGTTTTTAAGGAAAATTTGGTGGGTAGGGGGCCAGTGAGTCAGGAGTGCTGATTGTTTAGACCAGAGAGAAAATCATAGAGAGTGAAAGCTGTACTCTAGTGCTGAGTCAGTTCCTGGGTTGAGTCACAAGACCAGATGAGCCAGTTTATCTATGTGGGTGGTGCCAACAGATCCATCGAGTGCAGTGTCTGCAAATTATCTCATGCCCTGATGTTAGGTTTACTATAGTGTTATTATCTTCAGGAGCAATTTGGAGATGTTGAGAATCTTCAGCTACATGAGTCCTAGACCATAATTTTTAATCTTTGCCTAATTTGTTAGTTCTGCAAAGGCAGTCTTGTTACCAGGCGGGGAAGGGATTTGTTTGGGAAAGGATTGTTATTGTCTTTGTTTCAAAGCTAAACTACAAACTAAGTTTCTCCCAAAGTTTGTTTGGCCTATGCCTAGGAATCAACAAGGACTGCTTGGAGGTTAGAAGCTAGATGGAGTCAGTTAGGTCATATCTCTTTCACTGCTATAATTTTCTCAGTTATGATTTTCACAAAGGCAGTTTCATTTCCACAGGCTTTTATTCCTTGAGGAGCTGCAACCCAATGCTAGTTGTGGCTGCTGCACCAGGGAGGCAGAGGGGAGGACAGCCACTTCCACATACTCCAGAGACATGTACTGCTACTGCTGTGGGACAGAATGGTGAGCAGACAGCCCTCCAAAGATGCCTGCTTTCACTGCTCCTGCTAACCTACCTTTGCTGATGGCATGCCTGCAGCACATCTGACCTGCCCTGCCTAAGCATTTTGCCTATGGCTTGTTGTTCTTCAGAAAGCCCAGCAGATGCCACCACAACTGACACCCACCTGCACTTGATGAAAGGTGAAATCCCTCTTCCTCTCTACACAAAGCAGCAGTATTCCTGCATCAGAGAACAAGCAAGCCACAAAGTTCTCTATTGAGCTGAGAGAACAGGTTCGACCCCAAAGCCATTCCCATAGAGAACTAAGGGCAGTTATTTTGTGCGGTTTTCACCTACATTGTGTTCTAGAGATAGATGACAGTGTTCATCTGAACTGAGAGTCATGAGTCCTAGGACCGAGGTGTGATAGGGACACAAATTGGGTTTCTGCCTGCCTAGGATGTGGAGCTTGTACAGCCACCTCCTTCCCTGCAGAGACCTCAGCACATTTCACTGGGAACTTCCTTAATCACCCCCATCAGAACTAGTGCCTGCACTCATCATTGGGGTATTTGTGGATGGGCATGGTGGTCTGGCCCTGCCCAGCTTTTTCCCTCCCCAGGCCCACAGTTGAACAAGGGACTCAGGGCACTGGGCATTTAACAGACCAATCCACCATCTGAAACAACAGAAACCACTTCCCAGTAAACAAAGATCAAGCACATACCCATCTGCGTCTGCTATAGCCAGCTCTTACCCATAAACACCACTTACTTACCTGGATATTGAACTGGACAACCCAATATAATACTGGCTGACAGAAGAGCACAGGGCTAAAGAAGCAAAGCCAAAAGGACTTTAACCAATAGACATTACAGGCATATTCTCAAGGAGGGAAAATCCCATCCAGACTAAAGTGGACCAAAAAAAGAAGTGACACCTTCTGCAGATGAAAAGAACCAGTCTAAGGACTCTGGTACCATGAAAAACAGAATGTTATGATACCCTGGAAGGAACACATTAGCTCTCTCATTTCAGATCTTAAGCAAACTGAAAATTCTAAAATGACAGATAAAGAATTTAAACTATGGATTAAAATGAAATCCAATGAGATCCAAAAGGAAGTTCAATAGCAACAGAAAAAAAATCAGAAAAGAAATTAAGATGAGAAAGAAGAGATTGATATCTTTATAAAAATCCCAGAAATTATAGAAAAGAAAAATACACCAGAGGATTTACAAAATAGAGTTTAAAGCTTTAACAGCAGGCTAGACCACGCAGAAAAAAATAATTTTAGAGCTTAGAGACAGGTCTTTCAAGTTAACCTAGTCAGAAATAAAAAATAAAAAAAATAAAAAAAAAGAATTTTAAAAACTGAACATTGACGTCAAGACAGAACAGAAAGTACAAGTTTGCAAAATATACTTGAAGCATTAATTCCATAAAATGTCCTTGGTTTTACTAGAGATATAGACAGCTAGATAAAAAAATGCTTGGCAAATACCTGGAAGATATTTTCCAAGATGAGCATCACCAAGACACATAGTCATCAGACTATCCAAGGTCAATGTGAAACGAAAATATCCTAAAGACAACTAGAGAGAAGTGTCTAAATCACCTTTAAAGTAATTCTCAAAAGACTAATAGCAGACTTCTCAGCAGAAACCTTACAAGTCAGAAGAGATTTGGGGCCTATTTTAAGCCTTCTAAAAGAAAAAAGAAAAAAAAAAATCTGCCAGTGAAATATTTTATATCATTCCAAACTAAGCTTTATAAATGAAAGAGAAAGTCTTTCTCAGACAAGCAAATGCTAAAGGAATTCATCACCACTAGATTTATACTACTTGATATGCTCAAAAGAGTTCTAAACATAGGAACCAAATGATGATACTTGCCATCATGAAAACACAGACTGTCAGTAAAAGCTCACAAACCCTATACATACAATGACATAGTTGAAACTGCAAAGCAACAGGATTATGACAGACACAAAATCTTACATATTGACATTAATCTTGAATGTAAATGGCCTAAATATTCCACTTAAAAATTATAGACTGGCAGATTGGATTTAAAAAACAAGATGTTATTATTTGGTGCCTACAAGAGACTCACCTCAAAGGTAAAGATACCTGCAGACTCAAAGTAAAAGGATGCTAAAATATACATCATGAATATGTAACATAAAAACAAGCAGGATTCATTCTAGATCCTGAATATTAGATTTATCAGATGTTTGGATTGTGAAGATTTTCTCCCACTCTGTGGGTTGTCTGTTTACTCTGCTGACTGTTCCTTTTGCCATGCAAACGCTCTTTGGGTTAATTAGGTCCTGGCTATTTATCTTTCTATTTATTGCTTTTACTTTTGGGTTCTTGGTCTTGAAATTCTTGCCTAAGCTAATGTCTACAAGGGTTTTTCCAATGTTATTTTCTAGAATTTTTGTATTTTCAGGTCTTAGGTTTAAGAATGTCTACCAATCAATGAATGGATAAAGAAACTGTGGTGTATATATATATATATATGTATAATAGAATACTATGCAGCCATAAAAATGAATGAATTAACAGCATTTGCAGTGACCTGGATGGGATTAGAGACTATTATTCTAAGAGAAGTAACTTAGGAATGTAAAACCAATCATCATATATTCTAACTGATATGTGAAATCTAAGCTATTAAGACAGAAAGGCATAAAAATGACACAATGGACTTTGGGGATTTGAGGGAAAAGTGGGAGGGGTGCAAGGGATGAAAGACTACAAATATGGTACAGTGTATACATCTTGGGTGATGGGTGCACTGAAAGATCACAAATCACCACTGAAGAACTTAATCATGTAACCAAATACCACCTGTACCCCAATCACTTATGAAAAATAAATAAATAAATAAAATTGTAAAAAATGAGCAGGGGTGGATATACTTAGATGAAATAAAACAGACTACAAATCAATAACAGTAAAAAGAAGACTAGACAGGTAATTATATAATGATAAATATTTCAATACAGCAAGAAGTTATAATAACCCTAAATATACATGCACCCAACAGTGGAGCCCCCAGAGTTATAAAACAAATACTACTAAACCTCAGAAAGGTGACAGCAATAAAATAGTAGTTGAGTACTTTGAAAACCCACTGACAGCACTAGACAGATAATTAAGGTGGAAAATTAACAAAGAAACTCTGACTTAAACTGGATTCTAGACAAAATGAACCTAACATATATTTACAGAACATTCTACAAAACAGCCACAGAATATATGTTATTCTCATATCTGCATGAAACATTCTCCGAAATAGACCATATACTTGGCCATAAACCAACTCTCAATAAATTTAAAAAAAATCAAAATAATGCCAAGGATCTTCTTGGACCACAGTGGAATTAAATTAGAAATCAATACCAAGAGGAACTCTCAAAACTGTACAACTACATGGAAACTAAACAACTTGTTCCTGAATGACTTTTGGGTAAATGATGAAATTAAGACAGAAATAAAACACAAATTCATTGAAATAAATGAAAACAGGGATACAATATTCAAAAACCTCTGGTATACAGCAAAGCAGTGTGATGAGGAAAGTTTATAATGTTAAATGCCTACACCAAAAAAGAAGAATTTCAAACTAGCAACCTAAGAACACACCTCAAGGAACTAGGAAAACAAGAATAAATCAAACCCAAAGCTAGTTGAAAAAAAGAAATAGCAAAGAACCAAAAAGAAGTAAATGAGATCAAGAACAACAACAAAGAATACAAAGATTCAACAAAATAAAAAGTCTGTTCTTTGAAAATATAAAAAAATTGATAGACTATTACGTAGATTAACCAAATAAAAAAGAGAGACTATTCAAATAAGCACAATCAGAAATGAAAAAGGTGAAATTACAACTGATAACATAGAAATACAAAAGTTCAGCAGATATATACAAAAGTGCATATCTATGTGCATAGACTAGAAAACTTAGAGAAAATGAATAAATTCCTGGAAACATACAATTTCCAAAGTTTGAACTAGGAAGAAATAGAAATCCTGAACACACCAAAACAACTAATAATATTTAAACAATAGTAAACAAACAACAAACAAAACCTCCCAATGAAAACAAATCCTAGGGCAACATAGAATCACACCAAAATTTTATCAATTGTGCAAAGAAAAGCTGACACCAATTTTACTGAAACTCTTTTAAAAAATCAGAGGAGGGATTGCTACCTAATTCATTCTATAAAGCCAGTATTGTCCTGATACCAAAATCAGGGAAGGACACAATTACAAAAGAAAACTACGTGCCATATCCATGATGACCATAGATCCAGAAATCCTCATGAAAATACTAACAAACCAATTCCAACAGCATATTAAAATGTTTATACATCACTATTTATTGGACATCATTCCCAGAATGGAAGGATGGTTCAACATATGCAGATCAGTAAATGTGAATGGCCACATAAACAAAATTTAAAGCAAAAACCATAGGATCATTTCAATAGATGTAGAAAAAGAATTCAATAAAATGCAACATCTAGTCATGTTAAAAACCCTCAACAAAGTAGACAACTAAGGAATATACCTCAAAATAATGAAAGCTTTATATGACAAACCCACAGCCAACATCATGCTGAATGGGAAAAAGTTGAAAGCATTTCTCCGCTGAGAACTGGAACAAGACAAGGATGCCCATTCTCACCACTTCTATTCAACATAGGATGGGAAGTCCTTGCCAGTGCCAATGGGCAAGAGAAAGAAGTAAAAGATATCCAAACTGGAGAATAGGAAGTCAAATTTTTTCTGTTCACTCATGATATGATCTGATACCTAAAAAAATCTAAAATACTCAAAAGACTCCTATGAATGATAAATGGCTTCAGCTAAGGTTCAGGATACAAAATCAAAATATAAAACTCAGTAACATTTCTATATACCATTAGCATTCAAGCTGAGAACTAAATGAAGAACGAATATCATTTACTGTATACACAAATAAATAAAATAGCTAGGAATACATTTAACCAAAGTGAAATATTTCTATTGAGAGAATTACAGAATACTGATAAAAGATACCATAGATGCTACAAACAAAAAATCATTCCATGCTCCTGGATTGAAAGAACCAATAGTGTTTAAATGACTCAGAGTACCCAAAGAAATCTGCAGATTCAATGGTATTTCTATCAAATTACCAACATCATTTTTTACAGAAATCCAAAAAAGCAATTGTATAATTTGTATGGAACCAAAAAAATAGCTCAAATAATCAAAGCAATCTGTAGCAAAAAGAACAAAACTGGAGGCCTCACATTACCTGACCCCCAATTATATTACACACAAGGGTTTAGTAATCAAAACACCATGATACTGGTACAAAAATAGACACATCAATGGAATGAAACAGAGAACCCAGAAATAGTGCCGCAAACCTATCGCCAACTGATCTTTGACAAAGTTGACAAAAATGTACCATGGGGAAAGCACATCCTATTTAATAAATAGTGCTGGAAAAATTGAATAGCCATGTGCAGGAGAATAAAACCTACTCCTATCTCTCACCATATACAAAATTCACTCAAGATCAATTAAGATTTAAAAGTAAGACCTGAAACTATGAAAGTCCTAGAAGAAAGTACAGGCAAAACTCTTCTATGCAAATAATTTATAAGTAAGACCTAAAAAGCAAATGCAACAAAAACAATATACAAATGGATCTTAATTAAACTAAGAACCTCTGCACAGCAAAAGAATAATCAAAAGAGAACAAGCAACCTAAAGAATAGAAGAAAATTTTGTAAACTACACCTCTGATACAGTAGTAATATATAGAATTTACAAGAAACTCAATGTCAACAAGAAAAACTAAATAATCCTGTTAAAAAAATGGGCAAGTGACATGAACAGACATGTATCTAAAAAATACATGCAAGCAGCCAACAAACCTATGAAAAAGTTCTCAACATCACTAATCACCCAAGAAATGTGAATTAAAACCACAATGAGACACCGTCTCACACCAGAGTGGCTATTATTAAAAAGCAAATAAACAATAGATGTTGGGGAAGCTTGGAGGAAAGGGAATGCTTGTGCATTGTTGGTGGAAATGAAAATTAGTACAAGCTCTATCAAAAACATTATGGAGATTGCTCAAAGAACAAAAAATAGAACTTACATTCAACATAACAATCCCATTACTGGGGAAAAGTAATTGTTGACGTCAAAAAGACACATTCACTTATGTGTTTATCACAATACTATTCACAATAGCAAAGTGATGGAATCAGCCTTTGTCCATCAACAGATGTTTGCATAGAGAAAGCATATACACCATGAAATATTTTGCAGCCGTAAAAGAGAATGAAATCATGTCTTTGCAGCAACTGGAGGCCATTATGAAAAGTGAAGTAACTCAGAAACACACAATTAAATACCACATATTCTCACTTATTAGTAAACTATACAAAGGTATACATGGACATGCGGATAAAAATAATAAACATTGGAGACTCCAAAATCGGGAAAGAAGAGACGAGAATGAAGATTGAAAAATTACACATCAAGGACGATGTTAATTATGTGTGCTGTATACGCTATAAAATGTTAATTATTAATTATTTATGCTGTATACACTAGAAGCCCAAACTTCACCATTATGCAATATATTCATGTAACAAACCTGCATGTGTACATCCTGAAATTATATGTTTTAAAAGAAATTTAAAACAATGCATTTTTTAAGAGAAAAATATATTCATATTGGGAATGAACAAATAAAACTGTCTTCATTTATGGATGGCATAGTTGTCTATGTAGAAAATTCAAAATATCTGACAAATAGACCCCTGGAACTAATAGCAATTATAACAAGATTACAGGATACAATGTTAATGTACCATAGGCAATCAACTTTCTATATACTAGCAATAATCATGTGGAATTTGAGGTTAAAAATGAAATACCATTTACATTTGTACCACCCCAAAATTTAACTCTTAGATAGAACTGTAACAAAATACTCTTAAGTTTTATATAAGGAAAATTACAAAACTCTGATAAATAACTAAATTAATGAGGAGGAATTTCATGTCCATTGACAGAAAGACTCAATATTTTAAGATTTAAGGTCTTCCCAAATTGATCTATAGACTGAATGCAATCCCTTTAAACACCTCAATAAGGTTATTTTGTGGATACCTGTGTCAACAAAATTACTCTAATGTTTACATGGAGATGCAAAATACTCAAATAATTAGCTCAATATTGAAGCAGAAGAACATAGTGAGAGGACTGATACTAACAAACTTCAAGATTTACCACAAGTTTATAGTTATCAACACAGTGTGGTAGCAAAATAATGGACAGATTGACAAAAAAGAATAGATGATCTAGAAAAAATCCACATAAATGTAGTCAACTAATCACTGACAAAAAAGGAAATTTAATAAATGACAAAAATAGTCATCCTAATCAATGATGATTTAAAAACCTAGAAAACCATGTGCAAAAAATAATAAATAAATAAATAAAAGACACAGACCTTCCATCTTTTACAAAAGGTAAATTAAAATGAATTGTAGGACTAAATGTAGAATGTGAAACTATAAAACTAATATATAACATATAAGAAAACCTAGATAAACAAGTATGAATACCACTTTTTATATGACAAACCAAAGTTATGATTCATGGAAGAAATAATTGATTAATGAGGTTTGATTATAATGAAAAATTCTTTTTCTGTGAAAAACAATGTCAAAAGAATGAGAAGATAATTCACAAACTGGAAGAAAGTATTTATAAATTATTTTCTAACATTAAGGACTATAGTTTAATAAATAAGGCTATTTTATAAAATGTACACATAATTTGTAAAACTCAAAAATAAGAAAATGAAAAACCTAATTATATATGAAGGGGGGTGCAAAATCCTGAAGAGACAACTTACTAAAAAAAATGCAAATTTCATGTAAGCATACGAAAAGATGCTTAACATCATATGCCATCAAGGAAATGCATAATTAAACAACAATGACATACCAAAACACATCCATTAGAATAACCAAAATTCAAAACACAGAAAGCAGCAAATGCTGGCAAAGATGTAGAGCAACAGAAATTCTCATTCACTGCTGGTACGAATGCAAAACAGTGTATTTTCACTTCGGAAGACAATGTGGCAATTTCTTAGAAAACTAAATGCAGTTTTACCATACAATTCAGTCATTACACTCCTTGTCATTTACCCAAATGAGTTCCAAACGTATGTTCACACCAAGACTTGCATGTGGATATTTAAAGCATTTTCATTTATGATTTCCAAGACTTGGAATCAAATAACATATTCTTCAGAAGGTGAATCAACAAATAAACTGTGGTATATCCAATGAAATATCATTCAGTGCTAAAAAGAAATGAGTTATATCGAGCTATGAAATCGCATGAAGAAAAATTAAATGTATATTACTAAGTAAAAGAGGCCAATCTGAAAAGACTACATACTGTATGATTCCAACTTTATAACATCCTGGAAAAAGTAAAAGTATGTAGTCTGCAAAAAGATCAGTGGTTTTCAGGGATTAGGGAAGTAAACGGGATTAACAGAGCAAAGAAGGTTTTTAGATTAGTGAAACTATTTAGTGCAATACTACCAACAACAAATACAGATTACTATACCTTTGTTAAAACCCATAAAATGCACAACACCAAGAGTGAATCCTAATGTGAACTATGGACTTTGAGTGGTAAATATGCATCTTATGTAGGTTAAACGGTTATAGCAAAGGTGCCAGTCTGATGGGAGAATTTGATAGTGGGGAAAGTTGTGTGTGTGTGGTGAGGAAATCAGAGCTTTCTGCTCAATTTCAGTGTAAGCCCAAAACTTCTCTAATACAGTTTATTAATTTTTTAAAATGGACATAGCCTATAAGGGCTTCAAACCGTTTTTAACTAAAACTTGAACTAAATTAATACTATTATGGCGTATATTACAGAAATGACTTTAAGGCTCATTTAATAAGTAACAAGAGATTATTTTCATTCGTACCAATCCAGCCTTAAGTTTCAACGGAAATGAGCATTTGGTGTACTAGAAACTTAAAAGCATTTTTAAAAATTGGGATAATTTGGCTGAGTATGAGAATGACAGAAATGGCAACAGTGGTTCATCCCTCTCAGCTATCTTAGAGTAACCAACGTAGGAGAGGCTCAAGATCTGGTCATTCTTTCTGAGGAAGAATGTGACTGGTTATCTATAGAGGTTTTACTAATGAATCCAGTTTGAGCACAGATTGGTGGTTCTGTCCCACATTTTGAGTTGCTCAATATATTATTAGAAGAAAGTCATAAATATTTAGACTGAGTCTATGATTATCACCTAGGCAAACAAAATATTCACCTCAGTAACTGTACTCTCTTATTGGAGCTCAATTTTCTTACAACACTCCTGACACCCCAGTCGCTTTTGATAAGAAGCTTATCTGATTTTTTTTTCTTCCCCAAAAGGGGAATACTACATGTATTGTAGTAACCTGATTTGTATCTTGAGACATAAAACAGACGTTAGTAAAAAGTTTGTGAAATAATATAAAAGTTTGATATTAATACTATTATAGTGACGTTAATTGCGTAGTATTAACAAATGCATCTTCATTATATAAGATGTTAATGCTAGGGAATACTAGGGGAATGTATATGAGAACTTGCTGTAGTATGTGTACAACTGTCCAGTATATCTAAAATTATTACAAACGAAAAGGGCTATTTTTTAAATTACTGAATGTCTTAACATTACATTGGCTTACTTGAAGCTGACTCAGGGGCAACACCAAAGGTCAACCTGCTGGCCTCCTGCACTCTCTCTCTCTTAAGGAAATACAGAAAACTAGTACAATATTTTAGGGACAGTAATGCTGATTTAATTCTCTCATTCACTGTATTTTAAAAACAAAGACTCAGTTATGTTAACCCTAACTTTATTCATATGACTTTTGTCTTTCTAAGGCAAGATACTGATGCGCAGGAAATAAAGTAGAAAAGGACTTGAAAATAAAAAGTAAGAATTATTTGACCTTTATTCTTCAGGTCAGCATACAAAAGATTACCTCCTTAGCTTTTTGTAATTCCAGTTTTCTGGTAGTGACTTCTATTTTTTAATATTACATGATAAAATAATTATGTCTTTATGAAATTATTTCAATAAGGAATGCTTACCTCATTTAAAAATCACAATAATTTCCCTCCTTTTCTTTTCCTAATAAGGATATAGCAATGTCTTCATATTCCCCACTGGACACTTCTGTAATTTCTTGCTCCTCCTAATATAGATTGTCCTTCTAATCACCTATTAAGCAACATGAGGTATCAGTACTTTTACCAATTATTCTACCCATTCCTCATTT
This sequence comes from Theropithecus gelada, assembly GCF_003255815.1. Taxonomy (NCBI): domain Eukaryota; kingdom Metazoa; phylum Chordata; class Mammalia; order Primates; family Cercopithecidae; genus Theropithecus; species Theropithecus gelada. The sequence goes on along the minus strand of NC_037671.1, from coordinate 66,478,695 downwards.
TGCCTCTGTCAAACTTCATTTTTATATTATCCATGTTATTGTGTATATTCTGTTTTCTAATAACAGTAATATTGCTAATGTTTTGTCTATAGGTTCATTTTGAAATGTGAAATCAACATGATTATGCTATATAAATAGTACTGAAAGCAGGGTCATACTTCTCATTATGAAATAATCTCCTTTAAAGAACTCCCAGGATCATGATCCTATACAAATCAAAGGTTAGTATTCTTAGTATGAAAGTTCATTGAGCTCTAATCTGTATTTTCTCAGGAATGTGTCACGTTCTTAGTTACCCTTATATTAGGATTTTGTCATTCTTGATTTTTTTTGTCTTCTTTCCCCTTGAATTTTTAATGTCTTTCTTTGTTTTCTGTGCCACCTTCTTTGATTATATTATTCAATCTGCCTAAGATTTCATTCTTGCACCCTAGTCGTCTGAATCCTTTTGTTTCCCATAGTCATGTTTACTGATTAGTTCTACATAATGGTGTCAATCTGGACTTACTATTCTATAAACTGGCTACAAATTTCATGACCGTAGATTTCCCTGCATAACTTCATTTGTTTAACTTTATTTGCTCCTAGAATTTTTTTTCAGCATCCAGCTTTATTTTATGATATTTTCAGATTATAATTATATTATATTGCTTATTCTCTTATTCATATAGCATTTATTTTTCCCACTAGGAAGTTAGCTTCATTCGAACAAGTAACTTTCCTGTCCTTTTTTTTCACATAGCTATACGCTTAGCAAAAGATATGTATAAATTCACGTTTGTTGACAAAGTAGTGGAAACAAAGCAATGTGTCTCTGATGAACACAATGTTATTAAAAATGAAATTCTTAGAAAAAAGTCAAGTAAGTAAACACATACCAAATAAAGGGTCTTTGGGACTTAACCTTTTATTAATGAATTCACTTTGAGCACAGATTGGTTTATATTTGATTTTTAAGTTTATTTGGGTTCTTTTAGCAGATCCAAAGAAAAGAATTTGAGTGCAAGTAATTCTGTGGGAGATGTGCAGGGGACAGCTGTAAAGAATTTGGGATATGTTACAGGGAAGAGAAGTAATAAATGAAAGGGTGCTACTAATCCAGCTATTCAGTGAGTAACTGGAGCTCAATGCCTCTGGAATCTCTGGGTAATAGTGTAAAATATATACCTCAGAATTATCCCTAAAGAGAGCTGAGATAAAGAGGTATTTATATGCCAGCTTTCAAGAGTCATTGGTTGTGGAGGATTTTGCTTCCAGAGCCTGTATGGCCTGTCCTGTGCAGGCAGCTTGTTACAGGAATGAGAGCTCTCAGGAAAGTTTGTATGCAGATACTGACAACCATAAGTATACAGAGAGTGTGTGACACTAAAGGTACTGCAGCTATTGGTGTACCAATGACAATATATGTTAAACATAGTTTGGCTGCATGTAGAAGTCTGGCTTAGTACAATTATTTTTCATAACTGAAAATATGCATACAGATTATGAAATATATGATTTCTATTTCTTTACAGTTACATTTTTATTTTTCCCCTTTAATAATATCTTATTTTTCTGGCATTCTAAATTTGTATTTTTAGTCATATATCTAGTTATGGTTATTTTTATTTATACTCACCATTCCTTGAGGCTTTTTTATTCTTATGTAAAATAATCATGCTAAGTACCTCAGTTAAAGACTCAAGCTCCCATTGGCTCTGACTCTTTTTTTATATTATACTTGTTACTTTTTTTTTTCCTTTGCTCTTTTTCCCATTTAAAGGTGTACTATGTTAGATATTCATGCTATATGCCTACGTTTTTACCTCCTAACTTTCTCACTTTAATATTTGTTGTAGGTTTAGGAAGACTCATTTTAACTTGAAGCATTAAAATAAATTTTTAATTTTGAAAATTAATTTTAATATGTAGTCTTATTTTATGTAGCCAATAGCTCTTGTTTTTTGTTTGCTTGTTTGTTTTGTTTTGTTTTTGCCTACAAAATCTTTTTAAATATTTTGGAAGGTATTTATGATTTATAAACATAGTCTCACTGTCACCCAGACTGGAACACAGTGGCATGATCATAGCTCACTGCAACCTCAACTTCCAGGACTCAACCCATCTCCATACTTCACCTTCCTGAGTAGCTGGGACTACAGATGTTCACCATCACACTTGGCAAATTAAAAATGTTTGTAGAGATGGTATCTCCCTATGAGTTTCTTTTATTTATATGTTAACTTCATTTGCTTTAATTATCTCACTGTCTTCCAAGGTTAAGATATTTTTGTCCTCTTCTTTAATGACTTGCAGGTTTTTGCCAACACGTTGCAATTTTTGGTGTTTAGTCATATTTATAATACTATGATTGAGAGCCCTGTTTGCATGGACACAGAATGTTGACTGACCAGCTACATGTTAGTGGGGATTGAATAAATTTTACATTATTTCTGGGGATATTTAATTGCTCCATAATCCCGTAAACTCTACTACTTCTTCTGTTTTTTCTATTTTTCTGTAGAATATTCCCCCAGTTTTATGCCCCTGAATATCAACTTATTAGTGTCTCTGAGCATAAAATTACAGAAGAGGAAATAATAAAAAAAAAAAGAGAGCCTAATTAATTTGTATATACAAAATTTAAAATGGCTACAGAAAAGACTAAGATTCTATACCTATGCCTCTAATACTAAAACAGTCTCTATCTGTGGTGATCCTGAACAGTTCAGCTTCCAACACAATTAAAAGCCCTGGAAAAGCTACATATTTTTAGGCTATGTTTCATTAATCAATATTTGTTTATATTCTTACCATGTTCTAGAAATATATAAAAATTCCTCAGCATCTTTTTCATTATGATTTTATACATTATTTGATTATTTACTATTATTTTAATCCAGCTTCCAATTGGGGAGAGTACCAAGTTCAGTATGACTTTTCAGTTTGAGTTTTTAAAGGGAAAATGTTAGTATCTGATAAAAATGTAATATTACTCAACGAAGAAACCTAATTTTATTTATTCATCTTAATAATTGAACTAAATAATCAAAAACACAGCTTTTAAAACAACCCGCTCACAATATTTTTGTTACGTATTTGATTTCAATTCCAAATTGATCATTTTTTTCCCTTTAAAATATACCTTTTTTTACTCTTTAATTTCTACAGCAGCAAGAACTTAAGAGTGACTATGAATCCACATCAAAATGTCCCTTTGTGGACATTTTATTCCATAATATGTAAATGAATGCTGCCGTAAATCCTTCTTTTAAATTGCAATGTGCTGCTAAGACTTTGTATCGCTGAAGTTTACTTTTGATAAAACTAGGAGGATCTTGGTATCTTTGCAAATTTACTGAAGAGATTGTTTGTCTTCCAATTAATGGGATCCAGAAAGTAAAATGTAAAGTCTCTTGAATTTAATTCCATTTTTATCTAAATAATATAAATTAAAATTAATACAATACTAATGGAATTCTTAAAAACCCTCTATATCCTGGTAACAAATTGAATAAATTGGGACAATAGAAGAAAGTTTATTTATATTGGTCTCTATGAAAGAAAATTAATTTTCTCAAAATAATTTTCTTTTTCAAGCAGTCTTCAAACACATCCATGCTTTTAGTTGCTTCATAGTTCAATGTATCCTCAATGAATGACATTTTGAAACTATAAAGGAGTCATTCTTGTTAAAAAGCAAGTATTTATATTACTGTAATACATTTAATAGGTACATGGTTTGAATAGATGTTACCATCATATATCTAATCAGTTTTTCTTCTCTACTTTTTATCCAAAAATGGAAACCAACATTACCTCCAAATATACTATTTCACTTTTTCCCAGCATTTATCCTTGTTCTGCAAAAGCCATTTTGGGCAATTTTGGGAACTAATATGTAGTAATGTCTCAGCAGCCAGCATTATGTCTTCATTTGTTGAACTAAAGATTATATGTGTTAAAATTAAAGAAGCTCACAGGTGTATCCATTCCTTCCCATGATTTATGATGATAGACTAAGTTAAATTGACCTCTTTGAATCATCAATTTTCTAAATCTTAAACTAGAGTGAATCATATATACATCATGCTTTGTTGTGAGAATTAAATGAACTAAATCTAAACACACAGTATGGGCAAAATGAATTTTACTTAGGAGTTTTACCTACAATTTTCCGGAAATTTTAATGCTTTATGTTATCATTTCCCATTTCAGTTGTGCAAGTTTTATAATAAGAAAAACTAAACATACAAAGGTAGATTTAAAGTTAGATTTGAGTTGACCTTCTAGCACCATTGTGTTGCGTGGGCAAAATTGCAAGGTAAGGCATATGACCTCTTTAATATTTAGATTTCTAAAACATAGAAAATCTCTAATAATACCCAATTTACCAAAATGTGATAATTAAATAAGAAAGCACATAACAATGGAAAGCAAAAATATTGAAATATGGTAAATACTTCAGCATGTTGTTATTTGGAGGTTGACATCAACTGAGTTGCATCATTTAGCTTTGAAATCTTCTTGATATCCTAAAGGAACTAACTTTTTTATTTTTTCAGCAATACCAAACATTGAATTATCAATATATAGTAGTATGTTTGCTTATTTACTTATTTATTTATTTTTGAGACAAAGTTTTGCTCTTGGAGTACAATGGCACTATCTTGGCTCACTGCAACCTCCGCCTCCTGGGTTTAAGCAATTCTCTTGCCTCAGCCTACCAAGTAGCTGGGATTACAGGCATGTGCCACCACACTCAGTTAATTTTGTGTTTTTAGTAGAGACAGGGTTTCTCCATGTTGGTCAGGCTGGTCTCGAACTCCTGACCCCATGTGATCTGCCTGTCTCAGCTTCCCAAAAAGCTGTGATTATAGGCGTTAGCCACTGCACCCAGCCTATAGTAGCATATTTTTAAGTAACCGTACAATAATAGCTTCCAAATCAATCTCTAAACTGTTTACTACCCTTGTGCCTTAATATATGCAGAAACATACTTATATGTATTTCCTTACCCCAATAAATTATCAGATAATGCATACAAAACCTATTTTAAACAATCTAAGGGAGAGAAAATGAAACTGTTATTCTAAAGGATTACTTAATAAAGTTTAAAAATGTGAATGTTCATTGTGAACAATCATTTTAGGGACATACATACTAAGCAATACAGGAAAAAGAGTCTTCTCCATTAGTAGATCCAAATTATAAGCTATTACATATGTTGGAATTGTTCACACCATTAAGGAAAAAATATAGGTTCTTTACAACCTAATTTAAACTGCATGCTAATTTTCTCACTGTTTTGTTCATAGAATGTTTTTTTCTTTTTTAGCAAGCTCCTCTTTAAACTACTTTTTGGAGTCATAAAAATATATCTGAATAGTCTGATGTAAAACAATTGATGTCATTAATAAGTTGTTTTGTTTTATATTAAGCACTTCCAGGGAGTGGAAAATGGGAAGAATGGAAAATAGGAGTAATGCAAAATGGGAAGAAAAGTACAATGAAGGTGCATCATCAAAATTCAAGACTGCAGAGATGAAAAGGCTGTAATGAGAGACCTCAATCACTTGTCCTTTGTTAGTAGCTTCAGTCTTGCTCAGATTTATGAGGCTTTACAGAAGTACATGATACTATTTTCTTATCTTCTCCCCTAGATTTTAAAATATTTTCCTATGTTATGTCATAAAACAATGGTTTTCTACTGTCTTACTGTGGGGCTGTCTATGCATGCCTATGTTGTCTAATGCATCTACAGTCTCAACACCATGGGGAAGCTGCTAAAGCTTGGGGCTTGCACCCTCCGAAGTCACAGCCGGAGCTAAACCTTGGTCCTTTTTTGGTCACAACTGGAGCAGCTGGGACAAGAGCACTAAGTCCCTATACTGCACGCAGCACTGGGAACCTGGGCCTGGCCCACAAAACCATTTATTCCTCCTAGGCCTCCAGGTCTGTGATGGGAGGGTCTGCCTGAAGACCTCTGATATACCCTGGAGATGTTTTCCCCATTAGTTTGGAGATTAAAATTTGGCTCCTCATTACTGAGTCAAATTTCTGCAGCTGGCTTGAATTTCTCCTCAGAAAATGGGATTTTCTTTTCTATTGCATTGTCAGGCTTCAAACTTTAACTTTTATGCTCTGCTTCCCTTATAAAACTGAATGCCTTTAACAGCACCCAAGTCACATCTTGAATGCTTTGCTGCTTAGAAATTTCTTCCACCAGATACCCTAAATCATCTCTCTCAAGTTTAAAGTTCCACAAATCTCTAGGGCAGGCACAGAATGCCACAAGTTTCTTCGTTAAGAAATAACCAGAGTCACCTTTGCTCCAGTTCCCAACAAGTTCCTCATCTCCATCTGAGACCACCTCAACCTGCATTTCATTGTTCATATCATTGTCAGCATTTTTGTAAAAGACATTCAATAAGTCTCTAGGGAGTTCCAAATTTTCCTACATTTTTCTGTCTTCTTCTGAGCCTTCCAAACTGTTCCAACCTCTACCTGTTACCCAGTTCCAAAGTTGCTTCCCCATTTCCACTCTACTGGTACAAATTTAGTGTATTAGTCTGTTTTCATGCTGCTGATAAACATATACCTGCGACTGGACAATTTACCAAGGAAAGAGGTTTAATGGAGAACTCACAGTTCCATGTGGCTGGGAAATCATCAAAATCATGGCAGAAGGTGAAAGGCATGTCTCACATGGCAGCAGAAAAGAGAAGTGAGTTTGTGCAGGAAAACTCCCCCTTATAATAATCAGACAAGAGAACAGAGCTTGCACAGGAAAACTCTCACTTAAACTAATCATCAGATCTCATGAGACTTACTGTCATGAGAATGGCACTGGAAAGTGCTCCGTGATTCAATTACGTCCCACCAGGTCCCTCTCACAACATGTGGGAATTCAAGATGAGATTTGGTTGGGGACACAGCCAAACTACATCAGGTTAACAAGAGAATTTCTGTGGCCTTTTTTTCTGATTATTGCCTAATATTTATGTTGCATATTCTAGTAGATTAATATGCAAACATGTAACTTTAAACTTTATGAAATAAAAAAGTAGAAAAGTAATGGGAAAATTTAAATATGACATCAGAGCTTTCTTAGAGACACCTCAAGTCGATGTTAGAAATATGAGTACACTCTAATAGTGAATGGAAGGGGTTAAAATGCATTTAATTTATTTAAAATATTATTTAAAAATGAAATTATTTAGTGATATAAACATCAGGGTTTTTTTGTTTGTTTGAGTGGTTTGTTTTTTTTCACTGACAGAACATTCTTTACAAAGTACTCAGACCCTGGAGTCTATCTTGTAAGACTGTGCAAAAATAGCATATTTCAAAACTATCAATGATAGGTGCAGTGAATTCTAGAAAAGAAATAATATAAAGTTTAGTTCTATATCTCACTATCTTGCCATAAAGACAAACTAAAATAAAATATATTTCATAAGAAAATACAAAAATGTGAGGCTTTTAAACAATTTATAAAAGGCGTTATAACACAGCATACATCACTTCTTATTTTAAAAAAACATAAGCTTTAATCTTGATATTTTAAATTATTTAAATACCACTTATTTTATTGAAGGAAATAGTGTAGATTACTAAAAATTAGAGAAACAGTATACAAATTTTATTGCTACAATAAATGGGTATATAAAAATGTACTTAAAAGAAATGCAAAAGCAATAAAATAGTCTGTAGTTAAAGTTCATATATCAATGCATATTTAACCTTCTTTCCATTTACATACTGAGGATTATTTACCAGCAACTATCTAAGATAACACACCTCATATTATCCTATCAACAAAATAAAATCATTAATATTTTTATTGTGCACAATGTGAACACAAGTCAAGATCCTTGAATCAGTAGCCTTCCATTGTAAATAGAGTTCGTAAAACCTTTCAAACATTCAAAGTTCATTTAAGTAAGTATTTCTATTCTAGACCATTTTTAGCATGATACTACTAAATACAAGCAAATTTTATGACAATTTTAATGTATTTTTAAAATTTGAATATAAGCAAGTGCACGAAATGTACAGAGCTATGCATTTTAATAAGATAAATATTTCTGTATTTAGTTACCACAAATATCAGGAAATAACACATTACTAGCATACAGACACATTATCACGTTGTACCAAAATGCATGAGAGGTTTGGGAAAGCTTTGGGAAAGGAATTCATGGTAAGAGAAAGCAGCCATCACACATTTGAGCAATAATGGTAGTCGAGATCTCTCTGACAGATAACAGGGAAAAAAAGAGTAGGATCAGATTTTGTAGCTCAGAATTTCATGCAGAAGTGTTTGGATTTTTTGGTGAACTCAAGTTTTGCAATCTCTTAAGTACCCACATCCTTGAAAAGTTATTTTGTTCTCTATTTTATTGAAATGTATTATAACTACAAAACATGAATTAATCTTCTTAAATATGAACCATTCTACTTTATTACAGGTATAAGAGTAACCTATGTACAAGGAAGAAATGCAAATGATGTTGAGATTCAAAATATAACGTTGTCTAAATTAGGAGTAACCCTTATTTTCAACTCAGGCTGTGTACCATTGTACTAAAGCAGGGGAAAGCCCAGTTTAGTACGGATACACTCAGTAATAGACCCCCGAATTTGCTTCAAGCAGCAGAAGGCAGAGAGTTTGTTGTTACTTCTTTTGTTTGTTTGTATGCCTTGGTTCGTGCTTGTCTGTTGTTTTCTTTTGAATTTTTTTTTTTTGTTTTTCAGTCTGAATTGAAATCACAAAGCAGGCTGTGAGAAAAACAAAAGACTGGATGTGCAGAGCCCTGCAGAGGATAGAAGGCTCTTCCAGTGCATAGCCATTTATCCAGGAAGGAGTGTTAGGTGTCATAGGTTATAAATGAAGAGTATGCATTAAAATCACTGTAGCTAAAATGTTATATGGTGAAGTGAGTCATTTTAAAACAAATCTTGCCCCCTCAACGTTCAACTCTGTAGCTTGATGTGGATAAAATTCTGTAGTTTGATGTGGATGTGTCTTTTTCTCCTTGTGATTTTTGTGCCTATGCATTCTGGAGAGCTGATAAAAACAGAGTCCTCAGAAAAATAGCGTAGCTTGACAACCACTCAAGTTGTTTCATTTCTCTATTGTATCTGCGTATGTATGTTTTTAAAATAACCATTAAATCCTGTAATACTGCTATTGTATTGAAGATTGGAGCTAAAACTTAGAAATATATTTCTAATGAACAGAGCTTCTAAAATGCCAGTTAACTTACTTACCATGTCAAAGCAAATAAACGAAAGGTGCTTTCTTTTCCCATCACCCACATATCCGTCCTCCTTCTCCACCCCCACTTAAAGTCTGTTTCTGTTCACTTTGACATAGAAGCAGGAGTAAGCAATATGCCATCTTACTATTAATGTGTTTACAAACTAATTTTATAATTTGTATTAGTTTCATATCTCATTTTCTAAAATACATATTTTTATTTTAGAAACAAAATTATTTCTTCCAGAAAATGGAAATGTTCTATGTAAACATTTAAACTTTCTCACTAAATTATACATCAGTCTTCTCAAAATTGAACTTTATTTAATCATGATCTGTCTTGATTTCACAACTTACTTCCTTAAAAATTATTCTTTACTAAAACTAAAAATCATTCAAAATATCAACTCGATTTTGAAAATATTATATCTCATAATTTACTGAATTAAAAAAATAACAATAGAAAGAGATATTTTCATCAGTACATGGTAAAGCAAGCAGTAATCTGGCAGGGTGATTATAGTATACCATAGGAACCAAACATCATTTCTACATCTTAAATTACTCTTTGTTCAGTGATTTATTATGGGAGGATTCAAATAGAGTTAATAAAATTCCGAAGACTTCTTAATTATATGTATATATAATACGTGTATATATATGCATATATGTATAAAACATACACATTAAAGCATCATCAGGTATAAATGTTTTTAAATTTCTACATTATTTTAGCACAATTAAATTTTGTACTTTATTATTATGTATTTTATTATATTTAAGAAGTAAAAATTTATATTTAAAGTTTTAGCTTCAAATTATTTAGAAAAATGGGAGGGGTTGTATTTCACATCTTTCACTTCAGGCTTGTCATCTCAAGACTAATTTAACAACAGAAAAATTGTTCACATTTCCGAAGAATTTGTAACACTGAAAATAAAAAAATATATGTGTATGTACCCAACATTAAAATTTGTTTGAGTTCAAATATCATACTTTTAATATTTTTTGATACCTAGAAAGGTATTGTAATGCATTTGTCTATTCATTTCATTCTTCTGGCAATATTACTAATAACATTTTTTTGCTTTTCTCCTTTGCACAGTAATGCGGTATAAAAAGCTAAAACTGTGTAAGTGATATCAATAATCAATTGAAAAAAATATTTTTTCTGTAAACTTTAAAAATTTTGAAAATATTAACAATTATATTACTTTTGAATGTATAAGAAAATGAAAAATTAAAGTAAAACTAATATTTATGTATCACACTATAATTTAAACATATACATTTAGAATTAGTTTATTGTAAACATTTTTCCAGAGTCCTCAGAAATAGCTTAAACATTATTTAAGCAATATTTATTAATTTTAAAAAATAGTTTAAACATTGTCTTCTTTTAATTGCATAAGTTTCTATATATAGAGAGATTCATTTCTATGCCTTGGCTGGTGAATTGTACTCTTTTCTAAATTTATATTAGCTCTCAGCATTTTGTCCTTTGCAGTGTCTACATCAGGCAATATATCTGAGAGTTCCTTTAATGTAAAGATTTGTCCCTTGTCACTTCCTCTGAGAAATTGTCATCCTTTAGTCACAAACACCTGTCTTAACAAATCCTTGCAAGCTGATTGCAAATTTTACATCAATATCTTGATCTGGAGAGGTAGCTTCACCAGACACCTTAAAATTAATCAGTGCAGTGCATTCCAACTTCTAAAATTATGAGATCAGTTTTTATTTGTAGTAAAGGTTTTCCACAGTCTTTTTGTAATTACCATATTCTTTCAGTGTGGTAGCTAACCCCAATGCTTTGGACAGGATTTTTGCAAAGAGATTGGAATTGTATTTCCTTTTTTTAATGGAAATATTTAATCCAAAATAGAGATAAATATTTCATTTTAACCATAAAAGGGGTTTCTGTTCCTAATGTGTTCAACATCTGTTCCAGATATTAAAGCACATTTGCCCTGTGTTTTATGTTTATCACAATTTTTCAACTCAGTCTATATTTTAACTTCATGAAGGCCTGGGTCAATTCCTATATTTGCTTTGTTGTTGCCATTTACAAACTTTCTAATCACATTCAATTTAACTACCAGAATTATCACATTTGTTTCTTTGATATACTTTCCTCTTTTTTGATCAACTTCTTCTTTTGCTACCCCATTTCTATAAAGTGTCACATAAGTTTATCACTAGCAGACAGAGAATCAATGCAACTACATGCTTTGCTGTGGGTATATGAACTGAATGTTAGACCTACAGTGTTCATTCTTCAAAAAAAATGGATAGAACATAAATAATTATGGATAATGATAGACATATGTTATTTACATAGTGATATTTAGACTTAAGGTCTAGCAACAAAGTGCATGTGTGATGGGATTGATCATAGATAACACATCATGATCATATAATTTTAATTCTTCATTCTGTTAATGTGATGTATCATACTTACTGATTTGCATATGTTGAACCATCCTTCCATTCAAGGGATACACCACACTTAATTATGGTGTATGATCTTTCCAAGGTCCTGCTGAATTTGGTTTATGCGTATTTTGTTGAGGATTTTTGTATATGTTCATTCGAGATATTAACCTGTGATTTTGTTATCTTGTAGTGTTCTTGTCTACTTTTGGTGTCAGGGTAACACTGGACTCATGAAATGAGCTTAGAAATGTTCGCTTCTCTTCATATTTTTAGAAAAATTGAAAAATTATCTATCTTAACTATTCTTTGAATTTTTTGTAGAATTCATCAGTGAAGCCATCAGGGCCAACCTTCTCTTTGATGAGAGATTTTCATTACTGACTCAGTCTCCTTCCTCATTATTGATGTGTTCAAATTTTCTATTTCTTCATGATTCGGTCTTCGCAGATTGTATGTTTCCCAGGAATTTATCCATTTCTTCAAGATTATCCAATTCATTGGTGTACAATCTTTTATAATAGTCTCTCACAATTCTTTGTATTTCTGTGCTATCAGTTTTAACACATTATCTTTCATTTCACGTTTTACTTATTTAAAAGACCTCTCTCTCTTTTTGTTAGCCTACCTGAAGGTTTGTTAAATTTATTTATCTTTCTATAACCCAAACTCTAAGTTTTGTTAATCTTTTCTCTTGGTTTTTAAGTCTCTCTCTCTTTGTTTTTTTTTTTTTTTTTTTTTTTTTGGGTCACTGTCGCCCGGGGTGGAGTGCTGTGGTGCGATCTTGGATCACTGCAACCTCTGCCTTCCGGGTTCAAGCGATTCTCCTACCTCAGTCTCCCGAGTAGCTGGGACTACAGGTGCATGCCACCATGCCCGGCTAATAGCTGGGACTACAGCATGCACCAGCATGCTCGGAAATTTTTTTTTTTTTTTTTTTGTATTTTTTGGTAGAGATGGGGTTTCGCCATGTTGTCCAGGCTGGTCTCGAACTCTTGACCTCGTGATCTGCCCGCCTTGGCCTTCCAAAGTGCTGGGATTACAGGCATGAACCACTGCACCCGACCTCAAGTCTCTTGTTATTCATTTCTTCTCTAACTTTCATTATTGTTTTCTTCTGCTAACTTTGATGGTTTATTATTGTTTTACAAAGCGTAAAATTATGTTCCTATATTGATTTTTCCCTTTCTTCATGTAGGCATTTGTTGTCATAAAATTTTATTATTGAAAGCTATTATTTCTTTAAAGATTTTAAAATGTAACTACCATGTGATCCAATACTACTACTTACAGGTATATATGCAAACAAAATATTATCAATAACTTACATAATTATTTATAAATCCATATTCATTACAGCATTATTTTTAATAACTAAGATATGGAAACAACCTAAATGTCTGTCAATGGTTTAACAGATACAAAATTTATATAATGAAATATTATTCAAACTTTAAAAATAAGGAAGCTTTGCCTTTTGTGAAAACATAAATGAACATGGAAGACATGCTATGTGAAATAAGACAGACATAGAAGACAAATACTCCATGATCTTAATTACATGTGGAATCTGAAAATGTTGAACTCAGAGAGCCACAGAATAGAAGAGTAATGACCCAGAAGAGGTTGGTGGGTGGGGAAATAGAAATAGATTGGTAAAAGGAAGCAAATTTCCAGTTATAAGATGAATAAGTTCTGGCACCCTAATGTACAGCACAATGGCTATACTTAATAATATTGTATTGAGTACAGTTGGCCCTCCATATCCACAAGTTTCACAACCACTGATTAAACCAGGTGCAGATGGGCAATGCAGTATTTATATTAAGATTTCTGTGTCTGCAAGTTCTGCAGGGCCAAGTGTGGGACTTCAGCATCTGCATATTTTGGTATCCTTGGGATTCTGGAAACAATCTCCTGCAGATACCTCGGGAGTGCAGTACTTGAAATTTGGTATTAGAGTAGATTTTAAGTATTCTCAGCACAAACACAAAAACATTACTATGTGTAGTGATTGATGTGTTAATAAGCTTGATCACGGTAATTATTTCACTATATATATATATCAAAACATTACTTTATATATCTTAAATGTATACAAGTTTTATTTATCCATTATGCCTCAATAGATCTGTAAAAATATACACCACTAAAAAGGAAATTTGAACTGTGTTTTTGGGGCTGGTGTTATTTAACTAAATTGTAGTAACTTATTTGTACATAACAGAGTTGTGCAAAGTGATGAATTCTGTATCTAATGATAATTTTAATTCCTCTATAAGTTTTATAATCAACAGAACACAAGACATGCAAACAATTTAACCTGAGCTAGTTTATTAAGTTGTATCATAGAAATATTTACAATGAGCCCCCAAAATAAAAGATTCACTGTGTATGTCAAAAAAAGTTCTATAAAATGAATAAAGAATGTGATGTTTGAGAAGAGGCTTAAAAATAAATGAAACAATAGCATCAAAAATTTCTATATTCAACTTTAAACATTGCTTAGAGCAATGGCAAATCACTTCTTAGTGGAAACATCCTTGCACTGTCAATATAAAGATTAAAAAAAAATATCTCTAAGGAAGCATCTGGGAAATGCCAAGAGCGCATGACATCTAGTATCCAAGGTATGAAGAAAAAAGGATATTGAGATGAGTCCAGCTTTCTCTCGTGTTTTTTCCATCAGGAAATTTAACAATATTAGATATAGGGGCTTTGAAACTACAAGATTAATTGAAATACTTGACACGTGGCTATGCTTCCAGTGAGTTTTTTTCCTTGTATTCACATGGATTGGGAGAGACTAAATGATTATAGGGCCAATGAAGGTATGAGATCTCTCCCATACACCCCAGGTAGAAAACGAAAAGTGAAATATTATTGAGGTTTTGAACTAGCAATGATAAAATATATGAGCAAACATACTTGACTGCAACTCAGCTTCAAACAGCTCATTCCAAGACAAAGTTTTGGTGATCAGGTCATATTCTGACAACCACATTGAAAAATTAAATTCTCTTCAGAAGATAACATCAGCCAGAGCCTATGATATTGTGACAAATACATTCTACAAAATATAGTATATCAAAATAAAATTTGTATGTCATTAGACAGGAACAAATTGACTGAAAACCAAAATAAACAATATGAATAGAGAAATATTGGAATTGAGTCACTGATTAAACATAATAAAATGTACACAAAATATCTTTATTTCATAGAAGTTATAATTATGGAAGTATACTTTTTAAATGGTTAAGTAGACTTCTAGTTTTAGCATGAGAGTTCAGAGTGTTATGTAAAGTTTCATTCTAATCCAGAAAATAGAAAAAAATAAATAGAGTGACTGTAAAATAACTTCTCATGAACACATTGCAAATTTCAGGTCACAGGACAAAGTATCAAACCAAGATTTTATAGTGACAGATGTTTTCAGGTAGAAATGGGATCTCAACATATATCTACCTGGGGATGCTGCTGCTCAACACTGCATAAACAGAAAGAAAAATAAAACTGGAGAAATTTAAAGGGATGCTGAGGACTGAATATGGACTGGCCTGACTGTGTGACGTCCTTAAGGACCACAGATATACCCACACACTTGCTGTCTACTCCTTTGAGAATACACAAGTTTTTAAAAAGTTTATCATGTAAAGAATACACTGACGGCATATCCCACTCTCTGCTGCTGATAGAGAAATGTGGATGGCAGCCACTGTCAAAATTTGTCCCAACTCATCTCTACTATCTTCATTACAGAAATACATATATTTTATATATATATATAATTCACACACACACACACACGCACATACACACACACTATGTGGAGAAAAGGTCATTAAAATGGTATCCCAGAGGGCACCAGTCAAATTCCATTGCAGCTTGGTGGCATGGGAAGAGGAAACAATGTCATTGAAATTCTCTACCTTACGTGAGTTACAAAAGCTTTATTTAGCAGGAGCAAAGATATAAAATCCACCACCTGAATACATACTAAGAAACCCACTGAAGCTGGTGAAGGAAAAATAAGAAAAACTTTGAAGCTCTTCCCATGGGGGAAGAGCCAGAATAAGTGCTTGTCATAGCATTACTTGTTGGTGGGTTGGTGGCACTTGCAAAGGCCACATTCCTAAGATAGGCTTCATAATGCATGAATAAAACTGAATTACAGAAAAAAAACATAGAACCCTATCCCCAACTAGTGCATTCTATATTGCCACACGAACAAGTGTTGATTAAATATAACTGTGTGATACAGCTAAGAGACATACAAGAGGCAGGCATTTTTTGAGAAGAAACACAAAAGGAATGCCCAAAGCTATTCTAGTGCTGAAATCCTTAGTCTATTTGACACAAATAGAGTATTTTCTACTCAGTTGTATCTTGCTACATTATCTCTATCAAGCCACTGAAATGAAATAACAGAGGAATATCAATTTTTTAAATTCACAAAAGAAATATCAAACATATATATTATATATAGGCACTCAGTATTAGCTTAGTTGGACTGTGGTAGTTGGCATTTTAGTAGAATTTGAAGGGGGTAGAAACAGAACACATACTATCTCTTCAGTGCTGTGTCTTTGTATCCATTTAGGGTTGGATTGTTCAAGACCACTGTGATTCTGTTAAAAATAATGTAATTTGTTTCACCATATTAATCATTATTTAAAATAAAATAAATATAATTATCCTTTTTGTTTCTGCTTTTAAAACTGAAGGACTGCATTTATTCATGAAGCATTCTTGGCATTCATGGAAACATGTTTTAATTTCCCCTTCAAAATGTATTTAATCAAAATATAATTCCTATTATGTTATTATATTTATAGATATTTCATAATTTAATAATCATTCCGAATTTTAATAAAATCTAAAATACTGATTTGCTAGAAAATGTTAAAATGCATTCAAATATTTTAATATGGTCTCAAATTTTGGAAATCCATAAAAAATAAATTGATCTTTCTTGAAAAGTCAAATAAATTCATTATATATGTAGAAATATAATTTTAATTCATGTACAATAAGAACATGAATTAAAGATGGAAAACGTAATTGGGAAACATATATGTACATGTTTATGCAATGTTTCTCTAGTCAGTTATGATTTTCATATTTAAGGAGAAAATTAGTTAATCCCAAACTATGTTACTATTAAATAACTTAAAATTGCAAGTATAATCTGTCTTCTGTAGTTATGTAACATTAAGAAAGCAAATGCTCATTAATAAAAAATATAATCTTACCAATAAAAGATAGAGCATACAGATCTCAAAATTTATTGCATGGTTCTAATGAATGAATTTTGTGAAGAAATAAATGGACTGTTGTTACCTTTAAAAAAAATTTTTTTTTCAGCATGCAAATGACTGGTAACTCATATGGGAATGAATCTTAAAAACATGGTGAAAAAAGGAATTTTTTATTATTCATATTATTTCTAATTATTATAATTTATTATTATCATGCTCTGTCTCTACAATTTGCCTTCTGATGCATTCAAACATCCTTATAATGGGCTCTTCCCCTATAATCACGTTCATTTGCCAGATCACTGAGTAAATGGAGTGTATTTATGCATGTATGTGTGAGTTTTGGGGTCGGGGTTAGATACAACTTTATTATTGCGATGAATATAGTCCTCCTTTCTTGCAAAAAAGAGAAAAGGTTATACATTTGCTGGATATCTCATAGTTCTCTTTAAGCTCTACTCACCCATAATCTATATTTGTTTGTTTTTCTTTTGATATTACTGAAGAAATACCAATTCTCCTTTTCATATGCTAACCAGAGTTTAAATATAAGTTAACATCATTACCCTTATTTCTTTAAAAAAATTTATTTCTCATCAAAATGCAGTGAGTATACTTTAAGGTAACTGTTTCGAATATTCTATTGTCAGTATACTTTTGATACTGTTATTTGTGCATATTTTATTTTTAACATTCACTATTCAATAATCTCTTGCACAACTGAAGCATATTTTGTGTACCTTTATAGAAAATGCTATCAAATGTCAGTACTTCAGGCTATAGATTTAATTGGGAAGTTAAAATCAATTATTTAAGAGCATATGAACTTATAATATAAATATAATTATTCATGATAGTTGATAAATTATTGATGATACAGTTTAATTTATGAAAAATCTTAAAAATTGTATTTTATTATCTGAGGACTGTCATCAATTTTTCATGATTTTTGAATTTACAATGAACTTAAAATATCATAAACTTCTTAAAAACATTATTTTTAATAAGAGTTGAGTGAGTTAAATTAAATTCAGTGGATAGTCAAATTTTCATTGTCTTTTTTAAGGTAGTCTGTAAATAAACAAATGTGCAATTTATAAAACCAAAGCTAATTTTTCTTCAATGATAGTAGACTCTTCAAAGTTAGAATTACTAAATTGAACAAAGGGCTTCAACTTTTGAGTTCTGGGTCAGAATACTTGGGAGGTCTCAAATCTGGGAAATCACAGAAACCAATTAATTCATGTTGTGCAATCATTAACATCCTCATGCTCTGTCATATGCACAAATTGATAATTGAAAGACAAATCACCCTCTAGCTGAAGTTTTTAGACCAAAACTCCCAAAGTGCAGGAATCATAAATAGAACTTTAAATATTTCCTATATAATAAACTTCAGTCTTATTATGATAGACTATTTTAAGTGTAGTTTAAATCATGTCTTATTAATAATGGACATTGCTTAAATATCTGGGATATTGTTTTAATATTTATATTTTTGTTCTTTACTTAGACATTTTGTTTGTTAATTCCCCTTTTAAAAATATTCTCTGTGTTTTGCCATTTAAAAAATATTATTTATTGGCTGCTCTACCTATGGAGCAGACATTCTTTTATTTCTTTACCTTCTTCATAAACTTGCTTTCATGTTAAAAAATTTAAAAAAATTTTTGTTAATTGAGTAACAGAAAAAGATATTAAAGAAGCAGTTATGAGTGTAGCTTGTTCTACATATACTGATATTGTGAGCAATAATTATTACTCTTAATACTATATGACAAGGGAAGTTTCAGTACCCACCTTAGACCTAACCCACTCCATCCAAGTTTGTCATTGCTAACCAACTTTCAAAATATGCATTATCTAACTACAGGTAGGGATTTCAGATACATAGCGAATAATGAATTACATTATCTTCTGAGAATGTTCTCACGAAATGGTGCTCAACTGTTGTGACCTATAAGACAATAAACTGGGAAAAGCATCTAATTTACAAGCAGTATGAGCTAGTTTTGTATCTGTGAACTATTAATGAAATAATTCAGAGAATTTTTCTCTAAAATAGAAAAGATTTTTTAAAAGGTGCAAGGATATGGCTGAAAAACATCTGCCCAAACTATGTAGTAACATATGAAATAAAAAGCTGTAATTTTCAATTCGATGAACTGAATGAGAATCATCAGCTAAAGCACTTCAAAGACATCAGCTAAAGCATTGTCCATTAGACTATTTACTTAGCTATGTACTCAATATACAGCAATAATATTTCTATTACTTATAGGAGTAATTACTAGAGCTTGTCAGCAGAAAATTTGATTGACGTTAGGTAGTAAAAATCTAGACTCTGATCCATACAAGATTAATTAGCATAAAATGAAAAATAAAGAGGACATTTAAATTATGATTTATTAATGAAATGAATTACTTTCACTAATTATTAGATTCACATTTTCCAAATAAACTAATATTTTTAATTTTGTTAGTATTTTTAATTTTATGATTATTAACATTGTGAATCACTTCACTAAATAAACAAACCAAAATGTTTGACTGCTAATAAACACCTTATTCTCCCAGTTATTGCATGGATTGTGTATTTTCTTTCCTTTCCTTCCTCCCTTCCTCCCTTCCTCCCTCCCTCCCTCCCTTCCTCCTTTCCTTCTTTCCTTCCTTCCCTCCTTCTTTCCTTCCTTCCTTCCTTCCTTCCTTCCTTCCTTCCTTCCTTCCTTCCTTCCTTCCTTCCTTCCTTTTTCCTTTTCTTCTGTTTTATTTTTTATTTCATTTTGTTTTATTATTTTTAACTTTTGTGGATACATAATAATCATAAATATTTATGGGGTACATGTCATATTTTGATACAAGCACCTAATGTGTAATGATCAAATCTGGGTAATTGGGATATCCATCCTTCAAGTATTTGTCATTACTTTTTGTTGGGAACCTTCCAAATTAATTTTTCTAGATATTTTGAAATATGTGATAAATTGTTTTTAATTAAATTGACTCTACTAATAAGACACTAGATCTTATTGCTTCTAATTATCCTTTATCTTATTATTCCCTCCCCATTATCCTTCACAGCTTCTAGTAACCACCATTCTATTCACTACATTCAGGAGATTTTTTTTTTTTTTTTTTTTTTTTAGCTACCACAAATGAGTGAGAATATGTAATGTTTGTCTTTCTGCACCTGGCTTATTTCATTTAAATCTATGTCCTCCAATTTCATCTATGTTGTTGCAAATAACAAGATTCATGCTTTTAAGAGATAGAATAATATTTGTGTGTGTGTGTGTGAGTGTGTATACATATACCAAACTTTTCCATTCATTTGTTGATGGATACCTAAGTTGATTTCATATCTCGGCTATTAATAGTGCTGCAATATACATGAGAGTTCAGATACTTTCTCTTCGATATACTTTTTTTTTTCCTTTTTTTTTTTGGTTTTTACAAATTAGATTGCTTTTATTTTAGTCACTTTATTAGCAAATCATTGCTTGTGTCCCCAACCCCATCCCTTCTAATCTTCCCTCTTCCTCCCTGTCTCTCAAAGGGAAATAAACACAGACAGGAATCGCCACAGATTCTTTAATGTTGAATTAAAGGAAGAGTCTTATCTTAAATAATAATTACTCTTTGTGTACAAAATTACCTGCAGAAAATAAATAGATACATGTCAGATAATATGGTTTGGTTGCGTCCCCACCCAAAATCTCATATTGAATTGTAATGGCCATAATCCCTACATACCAAGGGCGAGACCAGGTGGAGGTCATCAGATCATGGGGGTGGTTTCCCCCATGCTGTTCTCCTGAGAGTGAGCTAGTCTCAGGAGATCTGATGGTTTTATAGGCATCTGGCATTTCCCCTGCGCGCACTCCCTGTGTCCTGCCGCCCTGTGAAGAAGATGCTTGCTTCGCCTTTGCCTTCTGCCATGATTGAAAGCTTCCTGAGGCCTCCTGGGCCATACTGAACTGTGAGTCAATTAAACTTCTTTCCTTTATAAATTACTCAGGCTTGGTTATGTCTTCATAGCAACGTGAGAACAGACTAAGATAACAGATGATATTGACTTATTGTAAAGCTCTTAAATAATTTTGGGCGTTTTCTGCTATAATATTTGCATTCTATCAACAGGATTGAATTGCAATAGATAATAAACAAGTTAGATATTATCTGCCTCCACAGTACATTTTATTTACATTTTGCGATTTGTACAAAAGCTTCCTGGTATTTTGATCGTCCTTAAAATGAAATGGATTTGGTCAATTTCAAGGTTGCACCACTATCCCCATGGCCTCAAGGTCAGCACCAGCCAGCACCAGCAGAAGCGACCTGAAAGGAGTCTAGTAATTTCCTTTCTTTTAGATATATATCCTGTAGTGGAATTGCTGGATCAAATGGCACTTCCATTTATACTTTGTATAAGAACCTCCATACTGTTTTTCACAGTGCTGTACTTTCTGCCTTTCTATTTTTAAATTACCTTTTTGGTAAATGTATTCATACATGTCTTCATCTCATCTTTTAGGTTTGATAAATATTACCACTTTAAAATTTCATCAAATTTTCATCATTCTATTGAACAACCACAAAATACTATTTGACATGACATTGAAAAACTAGGCCAAGCGCACTAAAAAAATAAAAAAAGAAATCGTCTGAGGCTCTTTCTTAATCCACCTATCTGTATTAATCCTGCTCTTACAGAAGACATTTGAAACTAGCAAGATATTAGATGTTTGCATGAACATTCAAAACAAAAAAAAAAAAAAAAGAAAAGAAGAGAGAAGAGGAAGAAAGAGAGGGAACGGGTAAGGAGGATGTGAAGAAAAGGGGAAATGGAAGGACAAGGGAGGAAAATATTCTGAAATTATTTACCTTTGCATGCCAAAGTCATAGCAGGCTAAAATAGTCTCCCAAAGTGGACAAAAATATCAAACTCTAATCAAATTCAAGAGACATGTTACATTAATGTTTTAGTCACATGTATTCAATAGTGTTTTCTCTTGAGGAATAAAAAAACCTTTTAATTGCAGATAATTCTCTTTTAATTTTAATAAATGAAATTACAAAAGCAAATTGACTTTTTAGTTCAGAGACTGACTGCAATATTGTATAGAAAATGTTCTCCCGAATTTTAGTTCCAGAATGATTTCTGTTTATTTGTACAAACCCCAGAAATGAAACATGGGAATGTCATAGGTAGTTTCAGGGACTAGCAAAAGGAATCGGCTAATATGCAGAGTCTTCTGGGAAACCTGTTCAGTTACTGTTGTCATTGACTATTAACCATAGCCTCCTTTCTACTCAGTGGCCTTTTCACAAAAACATAGTTTTAGTTAATGTGCCTACTCCTCAATTTGGCACACATTAAAAGCAATTACCACAAATTTCTTTCATTTAAGTTCTCATCTAGTCCCTCACAAAGGGTTTATTGAAGGAAGCTCACTGATTTTTCCACCGCAAAGAATTAAATGTTTATACTGTATTCCTATAAACTAGAAATATCTTGGCCATAATAAAAAATTTAAAATCATAGTCCTCTAATCTCCAAAGGACAAAAAACTTTATTTCCCGCAAAGGTAAGGAACTAGTTCTATGAAACACATAACTCAATCACCTAAATTGTCTCCAGAACAGAATGCATGCTAGAAAATTAGATTTCAATATCTTACTTGCTAATCATTTTTCTAAACTTTATTATTGTTCGTTATCAGAGAACATGAGTTTTAGATAATGAATTCTCCCAGATATATGAAGTCATCTATTTTTATAACCCAAACACAGTACCATTTGAAAATGATTTCAAAATTGATAACAGTTCCATAAAAATTCATCTGACAAATTTCAAATTATATATATATATAGTGATGTATACGATTTTTAGATACCTCCTCAAGTGACACGCCTTTTTGACCAACTAAATTTTCCCATCAACTTATCACTAATTATTGATCAAGGACAAAACATATTTAATATGTCTCATAAAACTACATAGTCTACATTACTGACATGATCAGTCTTATATGACACTTGCATCCTCATTGTTTCCTACGCTAAAACTACTAAAAGTCAGTACGTAAGCCATAATGCTTGACGTCGTGACCTATGGACTTTTTTTTTTCCTGCCATGCATAGTTTTCCTATTTCTTTTTATTTAATTCATCTTTTCAGATTTAAAACACTCCTAATTCTGAATGTCTTTTCTTTCAACTATTTATCAAAATTTCATTTTGCATATACATGTATATTTATGTATGTGTATATATTAATTTTATATATGTATATATTTCTATTAGTATTTATGTATGACTATCAAATTTCTATAATTTTATTTAAAAACACAAGCATATTAAACATGTTCTATTTGTTGGGCACGACCCCTGGAAGTAAAAATATGTGACAAGACTCTCTGGTGTCATGTAATTTTCATTATTGCAAAAAGTGGTAAAGCAGTATATAAGTAATAGATATATTTTCTTAAATATATACTATTAATACATGGTTCTTTTTATCTCTATTTTTGTGATTAATTTTTCTATACTGCACATTTTTGTTATTGCTAAAATTTAAAATTTGTTTTCTCCCTGAATTTATTAAATACATATTTAACACTTAATATATGCTGGGAACTAATGGCAAATGCTTTATCTACAATACTTCATTAATTTTTACAATTAAATAATGAGGCACTAATATTATTAGCCTCATTGCACAAATGAGAAAATTATAGCAAATGACAGTTAAACCGTTTTCCAAAACCAATCAACAAATAAATGGTAGAAAGATTTGTATTCAGACAATTTTAATCCAATTCTTGTCCTCCTACCCTTTATGCTAGGTATCCTGAAAATACTTGTTAATGTTCATATATGTTATAAATTTTGAGTAATAATATTAACAACTATATAGCTCAGAGAAGTATTTATTTTTATAAGGGGTCGGCAATTGTTTTGTGAAGGGCTACATACAGTCTTTGCCTCGTGTTCTTTGTTTAGTTTTCTAGTTTTAAAATATTGTAAATGTAAAAATCATTTTCAACCGAAAGGTATGCAAAATAAAGTCAGGGGTTTAATCTATGGATTGTGGTTCACAGACCATAATTACTACTAATAAAAACAGGTCTTATTTTTTAATTAGAAGTATCTGCTGTTTTTTCAAGACCTTCTCAATGTGAAACAATTTATTATGCAATATGTTATAAATAATCCTTTAATTATTCTCCTTTCTCTATTTAGAAGTAGTATTTTTGTGAATACACTAAGATTTATTGAATAAATGAAAAGAAAGAATATCAAATGGACAATATTTAAAATATAAAATTTTAACGAATTTAATAATTTTCTTGTATTAAATAACAGTTTCTGGTTCAATACGTCTTCACAATTTTGATGAGTAAGTAAGAAGTATTAACCAGAGTTAGACTGTTATTTGAATTAGATCAAAATAATAATCTAGTTGTTCTTTATTTAAATTTCATATTGAGTTCACAATAATCCTTAGCGTTTGGAAAAATAAAGAAAAGATAGCCATATCACAAATTGTTTATTTGGATTATGTGCCATGTAAATTTGAAAATTGATAATAATAATAATAGTAATAGTATCTTCTGCCTAGCATGTAAAATTTTAGAAAGAGCATCACTCTCCCCTTAACGATCAGTACACCTTGAATAAATGACAAAAGCATCAGTTTTTTTCAAACCATCAGAGAGCTGTGGTTTCACTGTAATTAAACTTTCTTTTTTTTTTTTTTTTTTTGACACGGAGTCTGCTCTGTTGCCCAAGTTGGAGTGCTGGAGTGCAGTGGTGCCATCTCGGCTCACTGTAAGCTGCCTCCCGGGTTCACACCATTCTCCTGCCTCAGCCTCTGGAATAGCTGGACTACAGGAGCCCATCACCATGCCTGGCCAATTTTTTTTTCTATTTTTAGTAGATATGGGGTTTCACTGTGTTAGCCAGGATGGTCTCGATCTCCTGACCTCGTAATCCACCCGCCTCAGCCTCCCAAAGTGCTAGGATTACAGGCGTGAGCCACAGCACCCGGCCTGTAATTAAGCTTTTTAAAAAATAAGAAGAGAGAGCTCCCACTTCTCAAAGAGAGATGACATATGCACATTGTCATACTTCTGATGAATATAGGAGGATACTCCATTGCCATACAAGCAGGTAAATAAATATTTGTTAACATTTTAACAAACTGGTATAAACTGATTGTGGGCTGGTATGAAAGTCCTCTAGGGATACAGTAGGGAACAGACACAAGAGCCCAGTCACTACGAGGTTCTTTTCCATGACTTCTGCAGAGTGCCAAGGAGACACACTAGAGAGATGATACTTGGGCAATTGAGACAAGGCAGAAGTTAATGATGAAATGGCATGAATCCCTAATTCCACATTCAGAATCTTCTCTAATGGCTCTAAGCCCTTGATCAACTGAATAAAGGGCACATGTCACACCTACGGCTCAGGTAAAGAGGCTTTCTGTTGCGAGAATAGGAAGAAATAATCCTCTAAACCTAGGATGGAGTAGGAAACAGTACTGACCCCTTGAGAGCCTATACTATTACCATTAGAGGTCTCCTCCCTCTCGGAGAGTAACAGGAAATCTCACTTACACAAGACTCACCATTGTTACAAGGCAGAATTTATCTTTCATGACAAAGGGGGGCAGTAATGCCGAGAAAACTGCACTACTGAAGCTGAGGAATAATTAGGTAGGTAGGCCCAGAATGAAAGAGAATGCACTATGTCTCTCAAAAGAATTCTCTAAATAGTCTATGAGTCAAGAATGGACTCACTGTGAAAATTAAAAAATAGCTTGCATTAAAATGAAAGTGCAACATATCCAAAGTTGTGGCTCCATAACTAAAACAGCACTTAAAATGAAATTTATAGCATTAAATACTTATACTAGAATAGAAAGAAGTTTGTGAATCAATAGCTAAAATTTTAAGAAACTAGAAAAATAGAACAAATTAAACCCAAAACAAACAAAAGGAAAGAAATAAAACTAGGAGTGAAATCGATGAATTTGAAAACAGAAAAACAGAGAAAAGTAATGCAACCAAAAACTCTTACATGAAAATATTAATACTGATAAACATATAACTAGATTGATAAAGAAGGAAAAAGAAGAAAAATTACCAGCATCAGTGATAAAAGGGAGGACATCACTATAGACATTATGCATATTAAAAGGAGAAGGAGAAATGTTTGTGCCTAACTTTATGCCAATAAATTAGACAACTTCAAAAAAGTGAACAGATTCCTTGAAAGACAAAATGAGCAAATCTCACTCAAAAATAAATAATCTTAATAGCAATATATTTATTTTAAAAACTGAATTGTTAGTTTACAATATTCCCGCAAAGAAAACTTTATGGCCAGTTGGCTTCAGTGGTGAATTCCGTCAAATACTCAAGGAATAAATTGAAACAATTACACACAAACTGTTGTAGAAAGTGGAAGAGGAGTGAACACTCATTTTGAGGCCAGCATCACTCTGGTACAAAAATCAGAGAGAAAGAGAGAGACAGCGAGACAGAGAGAGAGAGAACTATATGTAATACCAATCTTTTATGAATGCATACTCAGCCATACATAACAAAATATTTGAAAGTTAAATTCACTAATATACTAAAAAATATGATACATAATGATTAAGATTAAGTGGGCTTTATTCTAGAAATGCATGGTTGGTTAAACATTCAAAAAGTTAAAAAACTATTTAACCATATCAACAGACTAAAGAAGCACACATAATTATCTTAACAGATGCAAAAAAAGCATTTGACAAAATTTAACGTACATATAAAAAGATTCTCTAGGCAAATTAAGAATCAAAGTGAAGTTTCACAATCTGGTAAAGGATATCTAAGATAATCCTGCATCTTATGTTATTCTATCATGCTTAATGATAAAATGATAAATGCTCTTCAACTAAAAGCAAGAAGTATATACATTAAAACAAGCCTTACTTAAAAAAAAAAAAAAATGTAGGTACAACATAGCCAAATCAAGCAAGAATGATTAAAAAGCTAAATTATGATATCTTGAAATTAGCATTGAAGTGTTCTGTTAAGGTTTATGTGACACCATGTGTTACATACACATAGATTTTTCAAATTATAAGATATTTCCAGTTTTTCTACTCGGGAGGGCAGTTGTTTCGATGCAATATATTCCTTGAAAAATCAAGCCAGAAAAAGTCAATTATGCCCACTTTCATCACGTCTGTTAACATTGTATAGAATTTGTACACAGTGACAAAGTAAAAAAAGAATAAAAGAAATAGAAAGTATACACATTGTACAATAAGAAGTAAATCCACCTTTATTCTCAGAAGATATGGTTGTCTGTATAGAAATCCCTGGAAAACTTATAAAACATCTATTAATAAAAATTGTATTTATGGAGTGTCAAGATACAAAATTAATATACAAAATGAAATCCATTTTGGCAAATATTTTTCAATTGAAAGTATAGTAATTACCATTTATAATAATACTATCTGGAATACTTATGTATAATTATAACAAAATATGTACAGAATTTCCATGCTTGGAATTCTAAAACATTGGTGAGAGAAAGCATCAAAAATGATCTAAGTAAATGCTAGAGATATGCCAGTTTCATGTATCACAAAATTTAATATTGTTAGATATCAATCTTCTGCAAATTGATTTACAGGTATATAATCCCATTAGAAATTCTAGCAAAATTTTTTGTTGTAGGAATAGACAGCCCTAGTCTACTCTTACAGACCACATGCTTTTATGACACACTTCACAGATACAGTGAACAAAATTGTATTTCAGAAAGGATAAGCATGTAGTTTAATAGTACAGAACAGAGTCCAGAAACAGACTCACATATATAAGGTCAACTGACTTGCAACAAAGGAGCTAGAACAAGGATAAAATGTAATAAAAGGAGAAAAGTTGGCTTTTCAGCAATAGTAGTAAAATATTTGTATATTCATATGTCCTCCTCCCCCAAAATAATAGCCTGAATACATAACTTCATCATATATGTGCACAAAAATTAATTCAAAGTAGATGATAGACCTGAATGTTAACCTTAAACCCATAAAATGTTTAGAAAAAATATGAGAGAGAATGTTTATAATCTTGGGATAGATAAATATTTCTTAGATAAAATGAAATAAGCATGAATCATAAAACAAACAAAAAAGATGATGGTTTAGATTTCAACGTTGAAAAGTTCTGCTCTTCAAACTATGGTGAAGCATATGAAAAAAGAAACCAGAGACAAGGAGAAAATGCACACAAAACTATTATAATTTGTATATAATAAGAATAACTGTACACATACATACAGATATGTTTAGAACTCAGTTATGAGAATTTAAAAACAGTTAAAGATTGCAAACCATTTGAATAGACATTTCACCAAAGAAGATATATAGATGGTGTATAAGCGCAGGAAATAATGCTCACCATTATTGATCCCCATAAAAATGTTTATTAAAACCTCATTAATTTACTTTACATACTTATTAGAGTCATTACGTTAAACAACTACCAAAAAAAAAAAAAAAAAAACCCTAAAAATATCAAGTGCTATTTCGAATGAGAAACAATCGGAACTCTTATCGTTACTGGTAAAAAACTAACACGGTATAACCACGTTGGAAAGTAGTTTGTCAACTTATTAAACAGTTAAATATCATATTTGTAATTCCATTATTTGTGGTTTCTCCAGTGACAGTTATACATGGGAAGTCTTCCAATTCAAAGATCATAAAGTATTTTTGTATATTTTCTTTCACTTATTTATATGTTCTATTTATCTTTTATCTTATATTTAAAGTATGAAGTAAATATTGGGCTTTGTTTTGAATAAAAAATTAAATATGTCTTTACAATACACTTTAGCAATATGACTCTTATAAGTATTAACCAAATATGTATGCTGTGTATGTCCACACACAATCTTATATTTGAACATTTATAGTGGTTTTATTAAGAAATGCCAAAGATTTGTGAAATTTCAAATTCTCTTGAACAAGTAAATGGATAAACCAATGGGTATGCATTCACACATATGAGGTGCCACTCAGCAAGACAAAGGAAGAAACTACTGACATTTGGATGAATCACAAATGCATTATGTTCTTTTAAGACACACAAACTACAATGGCTGTATATTTTTAATTTTATTTTTATAGTCTTCTAGAACAGTGAAACTACAGGAATAGAAAATAGATCAGTTATTACCAGGTCAGAGTTTGAGTCATAGGATTTACTATGAAGGGTCACTAGGAAACTCTGGAGTGTTGGAACTAATTTGTATTTTGATTGCGATGGCAATTGCATGACTTTAATTGTTTTCCAAAATTCATGGAATATAATACCTGAAAGAGGTAAACTTAACTGAATATACATTATAATAAGCATGACTTTAAAAAAATAGTATGTTCAACATAGTCAAATCAAGCAAGAGTGATTAAAAAGCCTAACTATAGCATCTAGAAATTACCATTGAAGGGTTAAACTTTTTTTTTCTGCTATGGTTTATGTGGTGCCACTTGTTTCATAAATGGAGATTAATAAATTATAATAAGATATTTCCAGTTTTCTACTGGTGAGGACAGTTATTTCTATATAATGTATTACCTGGAAATCAGTTCTGCAAGGTGACTATAATCAGTCGGTTACTTGGGAGTGAAATTCTCAAGAGGATAATATAAACTAAACTACATTTCTACTTGCAAAAGAACTCTTTCATAATATTAATTCCAGCTGAATTACTAACAGAAAAAAATGCAAAAATGAAATATTTAGACCCATTGCTGACCCCTACTTAAATGATTGCAATCTTTTGATTTACTTGTCGTTTTACCATCTGATTAGCACATTTTCAAGTAACAAATACATCAGCATATAAGCATTATGTCTCTATCAGCCTGGATCTTAAAAATATTTTTGATATGCCAAATTCCTGGAATTTAGCAGGTGTACATCATGACAGCCATCAGGAGTTTGCATTTAATTATATGGATTTGAACTATGAGTAATGGTATGTGCAATTTAAGTGATATACATTTTTAAAATCAGAACATCTTTTACTGAAATATTTATTTGTAACATAAATAGATATATTTATGTAAAATGTCAAGTTCTAAAGATAAATAGTGTAGAATTACACAAACTAACTGACAGCATTACCAGGTTATGACCATTAAATCAGGCAATGGGGCGTGAAAGGCAGAGAGAAAGCTTGTTAGTTCATGCAGAAATGTTAGGATTGTTTTCTCTCTTTATAAGAATAAAGCAGAGGATCAGATCATATCAGCTGCCAGTGCTTGTCTCCTTGGGGAAAGATGGATATTGTACATGTTATCTAAGTGTACTCAGAAGTGGCAAAGCTTTTGGTCTCGTATTTTATCCTCCTGTCAGCAAAAGGACTATCAACCACCAACCCCTGTTATAAAACACAAGTCCAGCTCCAGAAGAGAATTCTGGCAGGAGAAGTCAGATTTGGACTCTTTCAGTTATATACCTACTAAGGCATGATCTTCAGCACAAACTGGGGAATAAGGTTGACGTTTGTTAAGGAAGATCTTTCAAGGTAAGATGAAATATCTTATATGTCTAGATATCTATTCATTAAGTATGTGACAGTAATGAACCTGAAAAAGCATATTCCAATAAATCTGCTTATGGACTACTCATTAATAAAAAAATACTAAAGTAGCACAGGAGAGAAGCCTAAGTTGCCATTTTATATAAAATTGATTCCTCTAACCACACTAATAGAAGCAATTATCCTTAGAAAAATAACAAAGGAACAGAAAACAAAATACCCCATATTCTCACTTATAAGTGGGATCTAAATGTTGAAAACACATGGAGACATAGAGGGGAACAACACACACTGGGGCCGACTGGAGGCTGGATGGTAGAAGAAAGGAGAGGATCAGAAAAAAACAAGCAATGAGTACTAGGCTTAATACCTGGCTGATGAAATAATCTGTACAAAAATCCCCCATGACACAAGTTTAAATATGTAACAAAACTGCGCTTGTATCCTGAACTTAAATGATTTTTTAAAAGTAAGTATTAGATATTCTCTTTTCCTTTTCCCTTTATTTTTGACAGTCTTGCCCTGTTGCCTAGGCTGGAGAGCAGTGGTTCTATCACAGCTCACTAGAGTCTAGAAGTTTTCGATTTCTGGGCTTAAGTGATCTTCGTACCTTAACTTCTAGAGGAGCTAGTAATACGGGTGCAAACATCACCTCACATGGTTATTATTATTATCATTATTATTTTTAGAGATGGGGGTGTCACTATGTTGTCCAGGCTGGTCTCAAACTCCTGGACTCAAGTAATTGTCCTGCCTCAGCCTCACGATTTGCTGGGATTATAGATGTGAGCCACTGTACCTGGCCAGAAATATTAGAGATTTTCTTATTTACTCATTTGACTTGCTCATTTTAAGAAAAGCACTTACAAATTATTGTTCTATGATCAGCAAATGGTTCATAAAATTTAAAAAAAAAGTTACCAAAACCTTGACACAATTCCAATAAAGTTTTGCAGAGACTAATTATAACTTGCGGGAGGAGAATAAAGATATCAAAATGCTTTTAGAAAGTCCTTCCCCATTAAAGGAGAAAACAATGGTGTTTATAAGGCATAGTTGCTTTCATCTATTACAGATTGTCACATTCACATAAAACATGTGAAGAGTAATTGCTACATCATATTTTGAAAACAGTTGATACAGGCTTACTGTGTGGGTTGGAGTATGGGAAGTAGGGTACCTTCAGCTATTTGTAGTACATTTTTGTGGAATAAATTAAATTGAATTCATTACAAATGGCCCATCTCCTCCCTGTATCCTATATACCATCACATGGGCTAGCACATGTGAAATGCCCATTTGACTGAAATGTATTTGCTATGTCTCTTTAGTTGCAATTGCAAGATACAAATAGACATCGACAAATGTCCCTTGTCCACTTTTGAAGATTATTTAGTGTCAATAAATTGAAAAAAGTAAAAATCTAGTACCTAATGGGGCAATTTACAAGTTCACTGAAGCATACTCTATTCTAAATAAGGCCTGTTCTACATCATATATCTCTAAGTTCTATTCTGCAGTGATTCTTTACAATCAAATTGTTTCCCTAGAGCCCTTGACTTATATATTGATTCACTAAACTTCACTAACATTCTAGTGCTAGAAATAGAACATATCAAGGCTCCTATTTTATAGATGGATAAACAGAGCAATATAAAGTTTAGCCAAAATCAGAGCATACACCCTAATACAGATTCTTGTTCTTTTACCTTTTTCTTTAAGTGTTAAAGCACAAAGTACAATATTAAATCTTCTAAGACTATATGAAATGACATTTCATTAATATCAGTTTAGTTATTTTTTAAGTCTTTGTTCTTACATAATGTTACCATAATAATATTGTCAAAATGACTTGAATACAAAATTTAATAAACTGGGCTTATAAATAATTTATCAATATACTTCCAGTACAGATCAGCTATTAACTTTATCTTTGCTACCTTTTAAAATGTGAATATGATAACAAGATACTATTTTAAAATATATGTACATATCTACATGCACTTGCAGGCATTTCAGTAATTGTGATATTTATATAACCAGTATAGTTCTATAGACAGATACAGATAGATGTAGATGATAGATAGATAGATAGATAGATAGATAGATAGATAGATAAATACATAGATATATGCATACATACATATATGAGAGTTTGATTTCTCTTTAAAAAGGCTTATTGAATGCTGCCTTTAGAGACCCCACACCAGCATGTCCTAGCTCCACTAACAGGATTGCAGGGGTGGGAACTCAGGATGGAGGGTGTGTGGAAGGTCAATGAATAATGCTTAGGGAGAAAATCCAAAAGTAGGTTGAGACATTGTCATTTGCCTTCTATGCAGATAGAATTTCTTTATCTGCATACCTCATGGAAAAATGAAGAATTCTCATCTTGCTCAGGAGCTACATGAATGGATATTTATTTAGCAATATAAAACAATATAAAACATTTTGAAAGTTGATCAAAGAATGTTTGTTGCACTTTTATAGAAACAGTATATTATACAGGAGGTCTTCTATGGGCTAGGTAGACATATGCAGTCACATTTAGAAATACAAACATAACCTCTTTAAATAATTTGTTTATACATCTGATATATTAAAGTTGTTATGGATAGATGATAAATAGATGAAACTACAGATATAGATACACAGATAGTAGATAGATACACAGATAGTACTCAATATATAAACAGATAGTAAATAGATAAAGGATAATGTATGTTTTGTGTATATAAAACATTTAATTTTGCCTTCTGCTATTCATCTCTTAGGTCTAGGTTTAGAGAGTTACCTGGTTAACTATAAAAAATATGTGCTTTGGTTTCTCTGAGAATGAGGAGCTACTTTTGAGAACAGAAAAGGTTGTTTCCAACAAACAATTTCAAACTTTCTTCCAATTATACAGTAATTCATTACTCAGTCCACTTTAAATATAAACATCAAGTAGCTCAAAAAAAAAAAAAAACACTTTAATGGACCATGAAAATATAGAGCATATAAATTTATAAATAAAATAGACTTATATACACAAAAAACTTAAGTATAAACATGTTCTGTATACCCTCTTGTTATGGTTGGTTTGGCTGTGTCCCCACCTAAATCTCCTCTCAAATTGTAATCCTCACCTGTCAAGGGAGGTACGTGGTGGGAGGTGATTGGATCATAGGAACAGTCTTTGCCATGCTGTTTTCATGATAGTGAGTGAGTTCTCAAGAGATCTGATGGTTTAAAAGTGTGGAACCTCCCCCCAACCCTCTCTTCTGCCACCTTGTAAAGAAGGTGTATGCTTCTTCCACTTCCACTATGATTGAAAGTTTCCTGAGGCCTCCCCAGCAAGTGGAATTGTGAGTCAATTAAACCTCTTTCCTTTATAAATTGCCCAGTGTCAGATAGTATCTTTAGAGCAGTGTGAGAAAGGACTAGCACACCTTCCCCGACCCACACACACTATTATGTCATTTTCTGGAATTGATGATTTAAAACAAATAATGAGACCTAAGGAGATTACAATATAATCTTAGTTTCAGTGTTTTGTTCACATAGATTCTCATATGAAAAAGAAAGCATTCACATATTACTTGTCTATTTAATTTTTTAAAATGTATTTATTTTAGAAATTTCAAAATAAAAATATTTATAGACACTATTTGTAAATATCTATCAAATTGCCAATCACAGGTAACAAGAGTTACCTTATTGTTATACTTCTTATACTTCCTTAATTTAACAAAATTGACATATATGTTGTAAGGGATTTGGTTTTATGATATTTTCACTTAAGACTTTTGTAACAATATCCCATGAAATTAAATATTGTAAGCATTTAGTATTGAGAGTTTGGTTGTTTTTCCAATCTTTTATACATGTAAAAGTTTAAGTAGTATAAATATTGCTCTCCAAAAGTTCTTAAATATATATTTGGATGAATATAGATTTTTTATGAATTGTCATCTCAATATTTTAAGTATATCTTTCAACATTTTTGTGTTTTGTTTTGCCATATTTCTTTATTCCCCTAACTTGTATTTCTATTTATTTGTCATACATGCTTTCACACAGAAAGTATGTCTGATTTTAGAGTAGTATGTTATCCAATATTGGGTCAATAAAATACCATTATGAAATCTAGTAAGCACTCAATATTGATGACTGTTCAATGAACAAATCTTATTAGTTCTTATCTTTATGGAGTTCTTCATTTGTTTTGGCTTTTACTTCATAGTCTATAAACCTTCATTAATTTTATTAAAGATCTCTTGATATAAATTATTTTATCAGTAATTAAAATATTATTGCTACTCTATATTAGTAGCATTTTCCTAAAGCTTTATTTAACATAATTAGAAATATAAACTAGGCTTATATTTAAATATGCTTTTTAAATCAGGAAATAGATTATTATCAAATAAGATAGAGGCTCTCTCACTCTGTCTCTCATATGTACATATATACACACACATTTATAATACATATATAATATATCTAAACACATTCATTTAAATATGATTTGCTTTTCAGAGACTAAATTGTGTCAACTAACTTTATTATTTATAATTTAAAAACCAGTACTCTAGATTTTTGCCTGTATTCTACCTAGAGAGTAAATATTAGTGATATTTTTTCATCTTATATGATTTTATCAATGTTTTTGAATTTTCCTTTTATAGGTATTTTAGTGGTTGAAAAATGTTCAGAGGAGACAGCTAGAAGACTTACAAAATGAAAATTTGAGACCCTGCCTTGACATCTCACTACTTTAATCTCATTGAGATGGCTAAAATTAAGTGGAAATAATATGAAATTTCTACCAGGATTGAAAAGCCAGAAGATAGCATCATCAAGGTGGACAGTTTAAGTACTTACTGGTATATATGAAGCAGATAGGTTCAAGTTAAGGAAATTTTCCTTATTTCAACAAATACACAAGAATATCAATTCAACTAATGCTTGCATTTTCCTGAGAAATCAATGGAAATCATCTAAATGAATTGCAATAAGGACAATAAACAAGGAGGATCTTGAAGACGTTATTAGGGAACAATAAAATAGTTTTGAGTATCCCAGAAGTACACTTTTAATAACTGTAATGGTCAGGCTTCACATGCTTCCAACAGGGTGTTAATTAAATCACAAGGTATGTAAAGAATGATTCTTAGTGAGTTGTTAGAATACATAAAGAGGGAATGCAGTGATCCTCTAACTTCTTGCTACCCAAATAATAAGAAGCATTATAGATTCACTACAATTTTACATATCTCTAAACTACATCGACTCGTTGAGTGTCCCTCCTATATCCTGTAGATAATTAACACTGTGATATCTTTCATGTTAGCATCACAAATAAACAGAACAAGAGAAAGAAGAAATCAAAGCCACCTATGAAGTAGAGAATAGCACCAACCATTGGCCACAGTGGATAATTGGGAAAAATTAAAAAAAAAAAAAAAATTAAAACTTGGCAAAAAGAAAGTTACTCTTTCTTTCTAAAAGATTTTTTGCCAAATAACAAATGAAAGCATTACTTCATTCTTGGTGTGAAAAATCAGGTTTGCTTATTTGCCTGTTTACAAGGATTATAGCATTAGCATATATCCTTTGACGGGAGAACAAACTGAAAGAAACTGGAAAGAAGTAAAAATAAAAGGATTTCTTTAAAAAAGAGTTTGAGGAGGCTGGGCGCAGTGGCTCATGGCTGTAATTCCAACATTTTAGGAGGCCGAAGCGGCAGATCACTTGAGATCAGGAATTTGAGACCATCCTGGCCACCATAGAGAAACCCTATCTATATTATAAACACAAAAATTAGCCAGGAGTGGCGAAGCACACCTGTAATCCCAGCGACTTGGGAGGCTGAGGCAGGAGAATCGCTAGTACCAGGGAGGCGGAGGTTGCTGTGAGCTGAGATCTTGCCACTGCACTCCAGTCTGGGCGATAGTGGGAGACTCTATTTTAGAAAAAAAAAAGAAAATGATATTAGGTCTAACATTTAAGTCTCTAATCCATCTTGAATTAATTTTCGTATAAGGAGTAAGGAAAGGATCCAGTTTCAGCTTTCTACTTATGGCTAGCCAATTTTCCC
>NC_037671.1:66259968-66441720 GCF_003255815.1 Theropithecus gelada | reverse complement strand
TAAAAAAAAAAAAAAAAGAAAGTTAAGAATGTAAAAAAAAATAAATAAAATAAAATAAAAAATAAATAAAAAAAATTAAAAAAAATTAAAAATAAATAAAAATAATTTTAATGAAAAAAAAAAAAAAAAGAAAATGAGTTCGAGGAAATAAAAAACAGAGTCAGCTCTCTGATTTTAGGTGTTTTTTTCTTGGATTGCCTTGTGTGTTTGTATACCGTGTGTCTATGGTTATTATTTGAATGTTTTTGGGTAGGGGTATTCCTATTTAAGTATGTTGCTTCACATAAATGAAAGTCATCATGTTCCTTTTCGTGAGTCAAAACCGCACCATGTTTCTCTAATTACAAGCCTACAGAAATGCTAAATATTTACTTCATAGCGAGTTCCTACAAATCTATAAATGGCTCATGTATATGAAAATATTAATGGGAAATTTTCGTTAATGGGAAGACTTTCCAATGCTGGTTTTCTTTCTTCCTCTATTGCTGTTCAGGTTCCTTTTTAAAAATACACTAGGCTTTCCTAGGGTCACAGAAATTCCTATAAGTCCTATCTCTGCTCTAAGATAAAGTACATCTTGTCCCTTTAAGAGCTAGTTACCTTTCTATTGCAAAACATCTAGCCAGACATTAACTCATGCCTCAGAACTTTTGTCTCACAGATACATAAACATCACATCCTGCAGACCCACAATGGCAGTGGACACATGTCAGTATGGTTTATGTGGTTCGCTTGACTTCCCACTCAATTTCCTTAAGATGAAAAGAAAACTATCAACTCTTTTCAACACGCACGAAACACCAACTTGACAGTCCTGTCCGAACCTTTCTGCCTCAACTCTTGTGTTCACAGGGTGAGTGAGGTTAATGTTGGCTCAACAGATTTCCCTATACTGGTAGATTTAGTTTGAGAATATGGTGGTACCTGGTGAGAAATGTAGTGTTCTTGTTCTTTGAAAACTCAGTCAAGCCTGAGAAAGAGTCTCATTTTAGTATCTTGTTATATTAATATACTGTTAAATACTGTAAGTGGAAATTTATATATGTGAAATATATAGCAAATTTGAACTCTATAGGGTTTGTAAGAGTACACACAGCTACACAGATATTATGGCTTTATTTTCCCAAGACTTCACCAATTGATTAATATTTTATGAAACTGTGCCAATGAGATAGAGAAAATGATCTTCTTATAGATTTAATATTTACATAATGACTTTATTGAGGCATGAGTTACATTCAATAAGCTGCATGTAATTTCATGCTTCACACACATTAAGTATATTTATATATCTTAATTTATCATTGTATCTATACGTTATCTGTGTACTCAAACTGTCACCACAATCAAGATAATGATTATAACCATTACCTCAAAAAGTTTTCTAAAGTTCTTTTGTAATCCCTTTCTCCCGCCCCTCTTGCCCCTATTCCCATGCCCTCTCCACAGGCAACCATTGGTATACTATCGCTATACATATAAGTTTGCAGGTTGTAGAATTTTTCTTTTACCAAAGTCATTAGGGTAATCAGATTGAATTTTATTAAATAGAAATATATGCCATGCACACTTGTTTGAAATTTTTCACTCTGCATACTTATATTGAAATTCCTCCATGTTGTTGTGTATAGCAACAGTTCTTTAAATGTTAATGCTATTTTACTGTATGAATATACCACAGTCTGTTTATTAATTCAACAGTTATTTGCATTGTTTTTATTTCATAATTACTAAGAATAAAGCCACAATGAACATTTACATGAATGCAATTACAAGAGCGTTTGATTTCATTTATTTGCGGTTAATATGTTGAAGTATCAAGTAAATTCTACTTGATGTTCACTGTTTTCTACCTCAGCGTCTGACTAACTAGAGCAGTTCACATATACATAGAAACAGTATAAAAATGAACCTTACTTGCCCAAAAAATTATAAAAGGGAAATGCTT
This sequence comes from Theropithecus gelada, assembly GCF_003255815.1. NCBI lineage: Eukaryota > Metazoa > Chordata > Mammalia > Primates > Cercopithecidae > Theropithecus > Theropithecus gelada. The sequence continues at coordinate 66,439,772 of NC_037671.1, read as the reverse complement.
GATGCAAGTATTAAAACCAATTTGCCACCAAAAAGAAATATATCAAGAGTATAGGTGATATTTTCTTAAACTGATTTTTATTTTTCTAATAACAAAAAGTAAATTATTTATTGGCAAGGTCAAATATAAAAAGACATGTCAGTAAAGATGAGTGAAGAGGAAGAAACCTGCACTTGTGCCCCTTAAATATATAAAAGTTTAAAGAAAGAAAACAAAACTGGAGAGTGAAATAGAGAAGCTGTTTTACTACTGGCTCCCTCTTGCCTTCAAGTAACAAGGAAGGGTAAAATCAAGAACAGTCTTGGTTTTTTTATTCCCATATTTATAATGTAATGTCATTTTAGTATTATTATGATGATTTTTACTTTCACTTTCATTTAGATATAGAGGGTACATGTGCAAGTTTGTTACATGGGTATATTGCACCAAAGTAATGAGCGTGGTACCCAGCAGGTAATTTTTCAACCCAGGCCTGACTCTCTCCCTCCTCTAGTAGTCCACAGAGTCTATTGTTCCCATGTGTAGGTACATGTGTGCTCAATGTTAAGCTCCCACTTATAAGTGAGAACATGTAGTATTTTGTTTTCTGTTCCTGTGTTAATTTAGGATTGTGGCCTTCAGCTCCATCCTTGTTGCTGCAATGGACATACTTTCAATTTTTATGGCTGTTTGGTATTTCATGGTACACATCACATTTTCTTGATCCAATCTTCCATTGATAGGCACCTAAAATTGATTCCTTGTATTTATTATTGCTAATACTGCAGCAATAAACCTACAAATGTATGTGTCTTTTTTGGCAGATGATTTATTTTCCTTTATGTATATACCAGTAATGGGATTGCTGGGTCGAATGGTAGCTCTGTTTTAAGTTCTTTGAGAAATCCCCAGCCTGCTTTCCACAGTGGCTGAACTAATTTACATTTCTTCCAACAGTGTATAAGTGTTCTCTTTTCTCTGTAAGTCTCACTAGCATCTGTTGTTTTTTTGACTTTTTAGTAACAACCATTCTGATTGTAGTGAGATGAAATGTCATTGTGGTTTTAATTTGCATTTATTTGATGATTAGTAATGAACATTTAAAAATATTTGTTGGTTGTATAACTTTAATAAGGAAAAATAAAATAATCCTATTAAAAATGGGCAAACAACATGAATAGACACTTCACAAAAGAAGACATACAAACATAATGTCATTGTAATTTGATTGAAATTATTATCTACATATCAACATGTAGAAAATTTAGTATCTTATATGTAGCCCAAAAATCATTAAAAGCATGCCCTAAAGAACATAACCTAATAAGACACACTTTTGAAAGGTTTGCAATAGGAGTAAATTATTATTTGTTGTGCCTTTTAATATTTTCATGACTATGATAAGATAGTCATAAGATAAACTTTAGTTCAAATATATATCTGCCTGGTTCCAAGCCCAAAACCGAATGATTATTCTGTAATTTTAAAGTTAGTTTGACAGTAGTTTAAGTCTCATTTTTTTAACCTGCTACAAAATATTGAGATTTTCTAAATATGAGTTCACTTATTTCTTATGATACCATGCTATATTTATAGCTACCCTAAAAGTGATTTTATTGACATTTAATCCAGTAGTAATTTTCTGATATGTAGCTCCAACCAGAAAAATATTCAATAACATCATTGAGAAAAGTATAGTTAGCATTCATTGGCTGCTTATGAGTATTTAGAATTCAAATACAAAAAGTCTATAAAAACATCCCTTCTCCCTAAATTTCCCTGTGAACATTACAAAACTAATTGAGAGAATTTTGATCTATAAAGTTATTGCTTATAGGACTATTTACTATACAAATAATTTATTAATACACAAAAATCATTCTAGTAACACAGACCTCCTCTACAGAGTTAAAAATATAATAATGTCATTGAGGCAAATGACACCTAAAAGATGTTAATTACTTTTATTCCAAAGAAATGAAAGATATTAATGATCTATTTTCTTAAAAGGCTAATTTTTAACTCTTTTATCTGCAAAATGGCAATTGTATGTGATCCAAATTTATAATTTTATGAGAGAATTCAACCAAACTGAGTTGACTTCTGGGACTTGGCTCTTTGGCATTGGCTGGATTCAGATGTGTCAGAATGACGGATGTGAATTGCAGTATCTCCTACCCATAGTCACACAGCTCCAGACAATAAAATGCTAATAATTATACCTTAACTAACTTTTCCTGAGTAGAGAGGTTCCCTGATGACTATCTAATTACTCCAAGTGTTCAAATAATTATTCTCATATAAACAATAAAAACAACTCCAATGATAATTGCTGTTGGTTTTCCTTAGCTTCACTCGCCTCTTATTGCTCTTCTTGAGGTCTTGTTCTGAAATTCTGCTTTGAACCTAACAAAGGATTGGCATTTAGATGGAGGGAGAAACAAAAATACATTCAGTTTACAGAGTGAAAGCTAAGCTGTATGGGCAGCTCCTCACATGAACAAGGCATTTCTCCTCAGAGAGGGCCTGACAGAAGTTTCTTTCTGATGTGTTTTGAAATACATTAAGCATGAAATGATGTTGACGAATATGCTAAGTTTAAATGCTCCAAGTGTTAGAATCTGTAGATTTTTATTAAGGATTCCATTTACTATAAAATTCATTTTATGCATTTTGGATTTCAACTTTCATTTCATACAGTAATTCATTCTTAAATATATTTTGTCAACTTTCAAAATTTACATCAGAGCAGGTGTTACTAGAATGAGGTCCCAAATGTATTATTCCTAAGTTATAAAACTGACATGAAGAAAATGAATACTTCAGACTGTTGGTTTTTAAACATGTGTGTTCCATTACATAGTTTCAGCAGAAAGTTTTATCAACTTAAAAAATAACCTGATCCAGTCACCATATTCATGGGGCCATAAGAATAAACTAAATTGAGCTGCATTTGTTGCTATTTCTCTTCTGAGTTTTTTTTTTTTTTTTAATTACCAGACTCTTGTAAAACTGAATGAGTAAGTATATATTACTATAAAGTTTTATTTTCATACCCAATTATTGTCCAGCGGAACACCAGGCATTATTTTCAAGCCCAGATGAAAACTCCTAACAGGTTTGCCTTTTGCATCTTGGTGTTGGAGTCACCAAGGGAAACACAACACAGTTCAGCATCGGGTAGAACAATGCTTTCCTTCATAGAGAAGACTGGAAGCCAGATCAGCTTCAGTGGTGTGAGTTGGTTCCCGATGGCTAGTGGGTATTCCTTGGCAGCTAACTGAGAGCGATGTGCCAATATGCGCCCATTTTGTGGGGTAGGGAAAGGAATATGAGCAGGACTGAGGGAGTACCTGAGAGCCACTGATGAACATGCTTAAGCAGAAAAAGGAAACACTCCCAGAATCTGAAACAGAAAGCTATTTCCAGACAAGGCGATAAGCCTGGTACCTGCCATGTGGATATTTTATCTCTTGGTAAGATAGTGTTCCAGTCTCAAGGCCCATTCTTATGTAGCACCCAACAGGGGGTCAAAAGACACACAAAACTGCACATAAAACTGCCATAAGGAACTCATAGTGATGACTATGAGATGGATGCCTCAAACCAAAGTTTGGTTTGGATGTTCAGGCTGATATTGCCACACATGCACCAAGAGGGTATAAAAAGTTTTATTGCTCTCTTTATTGGGCTTTTGTGAAAAGCAGAGCAGACTCCCAGCAGATTCAAAAATGGCTTGAGTGAGCAGAGAAAGAAAACATGTGTGAGTTATATCTGTCTAATAGATATAACAAATGTTCTTATGCAGACTCATAAAGACATTTGTCTTTGTGGTCTGTTTTCTATTCTTTAAAAAGTTAATATAATTAATCTCTAAGAGTTTTATTTGATTCTACAATTGTCCTGCTATATCAATTTTTAAAAATAAATTCATATAAAATACACTGTAAAATGCAAAACCAATAAAAGACACTGCAATTAATTCATATTTTCCCTCTGAGACTATATTTTTTCATTTAATAATGGGTAATATTGAAAAGATTGGTTAAAGAAAATAAACTATAAGAAAAATAAATTGTAATTACAGATGTTGCCTCTCAATATGAATATTCATTTTTTCAAGTATTAGTTAAAATCTATCTTAGTTTCTTTATATGTTTTACTTATTATCCCTTTAGAGTGACAAAATATACTTATATTTCATGTAATTTGTAAAATATAATTACCTTTAAATATGTAATCAGTAATCATTTAAGTGTAACATTTTATAATATATTTAAAATATAAAATAATGACTACTTTGTTCATAAAATCATTAGTAAACTTTGTCTGAATGTCAGCCTATGAAGTGAATGTTAAATCAAAATATTTTTTCTGCTCATAAACCTATTAACTTTCAGTTTTTAAATACACTTTGCACTCTAAACCTCAGTAAATATGGTATTTACATAATGGGTTACCTATTTAAAAAAAGCTATATTTATTGAAGTAAGTTATTCAATTTAACAAACATAATGTGGTGAAATCTGTTTTTGCTTGTTTTTTGTTTCTTTTTAAAAATATTAATTGTAAAATATCTTAGTAAAAGTAGGAATGTTAAGGCTTAAGGGATTCTCCTTTCTATAGCTAGATTTGAGACAGGTGATAATCAACATTACTGTATTCACCTATGAATGGCGATCAATAGGACATTATGCTAATTGAAATAAGCCGGACAGAGAAGGACAAATACTTCATGATTTCCCTTATATTTGAAGTATAGAAAAAGTGCAATTGACAGAAGCGGAGAGTAAAATGGTGGTTGAAACTAGGGGTTGGCGAGGATGGGAAAATACTAGTCAAAAGGAACAAACTTTCTGTTATAAGATGAATAAGTTCTGGGGATCTAACGTACACAACACGGTAAAAATGCTTTATTGTATATTTCAAATTGGCTGACATAGTAGATCTTAAGTATTCTCAACACACACATAAAAATTATGTGAAGTGATGGATGTATTAATCAGCTCCATTGTGGTAATCCCTTCAGGATGTATATGTGTGTCAGATTATTAGGTTGTACACCTATAATGTATACAATTTGTATTTGTTAATTATACTTCAGTAAAGCTGGGAGCAATTTTATAATATGGAAATTATGGACATGTTTCATTGAAATACACTCTAGAAGTTAGAGTTTCCTTGCTAAATTAAGATCCTCTTTGACAATGATGTATTTGTATTTTTTTTACTTACATCGAATTTTTATTTTGTGGTTATTTTTAATGAAAGTTACTTTTTAACAAATTTAGTTTTTCATCAATTATTTGAGGGACATGTGTCTGCAAATTTTACAATGCAACTGAAGATGAAAAATTACCTTTTAATCTGGATGGAAAATTAAAAAATATATTAAGTATGCTTCCTTTGAATTTGTCAGATATTCATTGTTCAGCCAATGCTTGGGTAGCATGCCAGGTACACATATTCAAATTCTTAACTTTACTGCAACACACAGATAGACTCAAATGCACTTCTAGCAAAACTCCTGTGTTTCCCATTATTTTCTCCATCCTTAATCTTTGCCCCAATTATACTTCAACATTTTATTAAATTATTATCCTAATGCTGTTTAGCTCCTTCTTGACAAATTCTACAACCTTTCTTTTCTTTTAGATGTTTTGGCTTCTATAAGATTCTCCTCATGCTCTAGTCCACTTTGCTCTCTCATTCTTAAAATGTTCTTCTCCCTTTGTATGTTCATTTATTTACTTTTCAGTTTCTAGCTTCCCATATTATAACTCCTTTTGTACTTCAATATCATCCAAAAATTATTGTTTGGTCAGATGCTCCTCTGTAACTCTGTGATTCCCTCCATAGCCTTGACTTGTTGCAACATTATAACGAATTTCTGTGTCCCTTTTTCTAAATCTATATGACTAATTCTAAGTAACTGATAGAAATGAAGGTCCATGTCTCTATAGAGTACAAAACTGTAAAGAAACATGTAGAAGAACAAACTCATTATTTGCATTCTAAATCAATCCAAACAAAAAATTTTAGTCATTTCTACCATTCATCCCCTAAATAATAATAAGAAAAAAATTCATATCTTAGCTATATCTTTCTATTGATTTATTGACCATTGACTTAGGTCATGCCCCATATTTTCCTCATTTAGGCTCCACTTCCACCTCTCTGTATACCAAAATAATCTTTCTGAATTCTGCACTCACAATGAATCTCACAATTTATTAGACTTGCATTTAAGAGAATTTTGAGCTTCCCAATATTCTTTTCATATTCCTTTCTCTACTCTTTTACAGACGCACTGCAGCCAAGTTATCTGCATTATGAACAATGTTTTGTCTTAGAAGTCTCTTTTTGTTTTTATAAAGTGACATGGTTTCTTATTCTTTTATTAAAGCCTACTGATCTAGTTCTTTAATAAACCCATCACATATTTTCACCATGTAATCTATAGGCACTTTTTCTGCAGTGTTGACATCATCTTTCATCATCCACTTGTGGCATCATGCCAACACTCAAAATGCTTTGAATTTTGCAGCATTTCAAATGTCAGACTTTCAAATAGGGATGATCTACCTGTCTTGTACAAGTGCTCTTTCTTTATCTTACATAGGACTTAATTCAACTGTTTTTTGTATGTGTGGAAGGGAAAAAAGTAAAGGAGGCTGCTGGAAAGAAAATTCTTGTTAAACTCAGTGTGTCTGTTATGAAAAAGGCTAGTCCCCACCCCAACTGTCATGCCTGATTAGGAATTGCCCACTTTACTGATTATTGTATTACTCTGTTCCTCACCAACCCACCCCCTCACCTGCCCTGCCTTCTGTCACATACTTCTTCAAATTTGTTAAGATATAATTAAATCTTTTTTAAAAAATATGGATAAATATATCCCCAAGAAAGATAGATGATTAGGTTGTTTTTGGTTTTTACTTATTTATATTATTATTTGTATATTTATATTTTATATATTTATAAATATATTTAATATAAATATTTATATTAATTTAATTTTGACATTAATTTATTTATATATAAGTTAACATTAAATGTATATTAAAATTAATTTAATATTAATTTAATATTAATATAAGTATTTAATATTCATAATTATATATTTATATTTTATACATTATTATTCATATTTTAACCTTGCTAAACACTATTTTGGCTACATAGGGTAAAAACTAATCCAACTGCATAATGGTAGACAGCATTTCAGCTTCCCTAATTTATTCTTATACTTTGATTTCATACATATTTTTTCTTTAACCTTGTTTTTTCTATCCTTCTATCAGTCCATGCTATCTAGTCCCTACTTATGATTTATCAGTTGTTATCTCAGGTATCACCTAGGTGATAGTCTCGTTTCTTTTCTTTCTCAGATTGACTCACATTAGGAACACAGTGGACTCATGGAAATGAATAAAGTGTGGATACTTCAGTATAAAGTTACGTCCCCTTCAAAAATTTCACTTATTTCTCCTCAGCCAGCTTAACTCAAATATGTCACTCCTACAATAATTATAAAACTCATGAGTATCACCAAGGAATGTATGTTACTTTTATTAAAAGCTAAGTAATGATACTAAATGTAGATTTACTGATTTCTTCTGTAATTCTCATTACAATATAGTCTTGCATTGACCAAAAAAAAAAAAAAAAAAAAGGGCTATTTAGAGACTAAGATTTCAATGAGGATTGGCACTGTCCTGAAATCTATTCTTTTTTTTTTATGATTTAATCTCTGCTCTAAGCAATGTTTCAATGCTGAGACTCAAAAGATAAATAGGAGTTATCCTGGTGGGGACATTTCTTTAAAGGCATTCCAGGGATACTGAACATCTTTACTGCAAATTCTCAACTAGTCTAAAATCTGCTTCCCCTAGACTAACACAAAATTATTCCTTCTGCTTTGCCTTTTTCTTACCCTTTTAGCCTTGTACAGATTCGTACTCTTTTAAAAATGTAAATCAGATCCTTTTATTTCCCTGCTTAAACCCTTCAATGGCTTTCATTGCTATTAAAATAAAATCCACACTTTTTTCCAGGATCAATAAGGCTGACTAATATCATTCTGCCTAATTCTCTAAGTTCACTCCTTATTATTGCCACTCTAACTCAGTGCCGTTCAGTCCCTCTGACATGCTTTTTTAGTCCCTTATTAAAGTCAAGCCTTTTGTAGCTTTCAGGACTTTTTATATCAGTTCTAACTTCACACAGTTCTTCACATACTTGACTTATTCTAATCTCTCACCACACAGGTCACATCTCTAGAGAGGCCTTTCATTTTTTAAACACAAAAGGAAATCCAATTAAGCTTACACAGGCACATACACACATACAGTATTAGTTTTTTTCATAACTAAATACTCAAAAGGAAGAGTAACATTTCATCCAATTGTCCATTCACAACACCAAAATGATGGTTTCTTTTTTCTTCCCTGCTCAGGTTTTTTGTGTGTGCAATTCATCCTATGTCAATATCCATGCATCCCACCTGAGAGTTTTTAGCAAGGTCTTTATGCTTCAATGTATTTATCCAATTTGAAAGAGTAATACAGTGCAATTACCTTTTTTGAAACTATACGGAAGAAACTTTCTTTTTTGAAAATATATGGAAGCAACTTTCCCAGGAAACCTTCAAAGAACCTGCTATTGTGTCTCACCTTAAAGCAATCACTGTTTTCAAGGGAATGAAGGAGAGTGCAGAGCTTGATCCAATAGTATTCCCTGTCCCAGAGCTTGGAGTTAGGGAAGGTCAAAAGCTTTAAGAGAGCAAGAAACCCTTAATGAGTTGGAGGGAGACTTGGCAACCTGATTGAGAATAGTGAATAGGAGACGGAATGGAGCAGGATACAGAAAATCAGCAGGTATCCACTCTATTCTTCTTGTTGACTTCCTATTTTACTGCTGTGTATTAGTTATCTCACTAAGAGGATGGTAAGTGCCTTTTTAAACCCTTGTATACGGCAGCAACTAAGTCACGTACACAATGATTTTGCTGAGTGAATAAATAAATGATGGAATTCTAAAATAGTATAATATACGGAGAAATACAGTGAGCTCAAGAGATAAAGCCAAAATATAAGCAGGGGAATGTCATGAAGGACCTGTATACTCTATGAGTATAGTTTCGGTTGTGTCACAACAAAAAATGATGCAAGCACTCAATATCTTAAAGCAAGAAAAGTTTATTTATGCTCATACTCTCTATGCACAATGGATGCTCAGAGCTCTCTATACTGTCTTAATCAGGAGCCCATGCTGATGGCGGCTTATTGTCATCTGTTTCCACCACTATTGCATCATGAGGAAGGTTAATGGGGAGTCTTTCACTGACTCTTGGTTTCTGTAAATAAATGATCATGTCACCTCTGATAGCATTTTATTAGCTAAAACTAGACACATCTAGCTTCAAATGGGAGGCAAAAAAGTACCACTAACTATGTATCTGAAACATTTGTTTCAAAACAGCATATTTAAGGGTCTTTTATCAAATATAAAGGGCATATGTGGGCAAGAGAAATTGGAAAAAAAAATAGGAAGGGTATATGATCAAGCACTAATAACAATTTCAAATTAGTTCATAATTTGGGGGGACATACTATGACTTATTTTCATGTAAGGTTGAAAATCAAACATTATCATATATTTAAATTAACTCAATGCTTATAAGAAAAGACAGAGAGTATACAAGCAAACTATATTGAAGAAAATAAAGCTGAAGTATTAGCCAATTTAAAAATATTTATTTAGGGCATATCATTATAAAACATTGAGAAAAAAACTGTTGAGCCAAGACTTGAATCCATATTTTTCTTACAACAAAATAAATGTCCTTCTCTTTATACTGTTTCGGTTTGAAATAAAAGCAAGCAAACAAACAAACAAACAAAAACTACCAAACTCTTTACTTCCGACTTACAATGTTCTCTTCTATTTGGAGAGTTATCTATTAGCATAACAATCCCAGCCCCATTTGTCCTCTCATTTACTTTTACTCTCAGTAGAAACTAGATTTATGTTATTGGTAAATTTCAAAAAGAAAATGAATGTACTTAACTCAGTTTTTTATTTCTTCTTCTTCTTTCTTTCTTTCTTTCTTTTTTTTTTTTTTTTTCCTTCAAGATTTAACTTCCTAGACAGAAGGTCCATTGCAGGCTGCTTCTCCAGGTCATAAATTGTGTGAGTGCTGACTCTCAGATTAGGAAAATTGTGTTGTTTAGCAGGACATGTGACTAGGTCAGAAGTCTCAATTTCTGGTGTTCAATTTAAGGAAACCCATTGTCACAACAGACCGTAATTTCATTGTTATTTATCAACCACCTAAACGATAAAATTAATATGTAGATCTGAATGTGCCTCATTCCTTATATCTGTTTCTCAGTTGATTCAGGACTTAGGCAGAAAAAACAAGCATGTCATATTTGATGCTCAATCAAATAACAGCAAAACATAAACAAAGAATAATAATGTGATAGTTACTTATAGAAAGGTTAAATGAAGCTTTTTGTGGAGTTTCCATATAGACATGACTTTCAAATTGAAACCTGTAAAAATAGTAATATGTGGTAGATAGAAGAAAGTCATAGGTAGAAAGCCGTTTCCAAGTGTAAAAGTTTATAAATCCAAATTGTATCTGTAATTTAGTCTATCTGATAAAACTTTTATTAAGGTAAATAAATGAGGGATTCAAGTTCCAAATATGAAGTATGTTGATGATGTTGTTTGCCCCATGATCCTAAACAATTCTCACTCATTCTTTAAGACAGATCATAGTTCTTCTTCTCTATAGACTTTTCTAATTTATCAGATAATAAAATATAGTTCTTTTCCAAGTGTCTTCACAACTTCTTATATTTCATATTTTTATCCTTTTTCTGTTTTTACTGAATTGTTATTTAAATACTTCACTTCTCATATAATTCTTCAGTTGTTTAAATTTTATCACATTAGCTAGATTAAGCTTTTCATGCAAACTTCACTAAGGATTATAAATCTTTGTATTCTCATGATATCTTGAACTGCCTCTGAGATTTAGTGCATAACTTAATTATCTACTGTTGGTTTTATCTTTTAATGTGCGCATAGCAGAAATTCAATTGTAATGAAAAATAAGGCAAATAATATCTTATGTTTTAGCTTTATTCTCAGCTAAATAAGCTGATCAGAAAATGGACTGTGTGGTATACAGTGGGAAATGCATACTCATAGAAAAAGAGTACAATGAATAAGAAAGTTGAGAGTATAGAATTTTTATGAGACAGAGTATGTACTCATCCAATCAGTCAATCAATAAATATGTATCCATAGACTACTCTGTGGCACGCACTGTGCCTCATGCTGAGTACGAGACCCTGGGAAAGTCTGACATGCTCTCTGTCTTCATGGACTCAGAGTGTAAAGACAAATAGATAAATAGTAACGACAATACATTTGATGGACTGTTGTGGTAATATATTTCCTGAATTTTTTTTATTCTTTATGAAGAAGTCTATAGATCAGATACAGAAATCTTACACACTTTTTTTTTTTCTCTCCAGCAAAGAAAGTGGTAAAATGGAGTTTATTGTGTTAATATGGCAGTGGATGTATTAATATATGTATGGAGTGAATTAGAAGTTTGAAATTTAACAGGCTTTCCTAAATCCCAAACTGAATTCACACAGTAAGTAGTTCAAATATTGAACACACAGCCTTTCACCAAAAAGAAAGGCAGTATGACCACGGTGAGGCAAAGTCAAGCAAAACAAGGATATATCTTTCCATCCAGCAGATAACTTGGACGTGCACCAAGAATGGCAGTATTCCCTTGTCTTCAGGTAGGGCCTTCATTATTTGACTATCATTGGCCACTATATGTCTGTACAAGAAAATTAGAGTGCAGTGAAACTTTATGTGGAGAACAAGTATTTTAGAATGTAAGAGCAAAAACAGATATAAACTCTGTTTTCATTAATAAATCATTTAAGTAATTTTAATGTGTCCTCTTAGAAGTCAACTTAATTGACTAATGTTCAAATATTTTTTTTAAAAAAACAATGATTAATACACAATTAAACAATTGTTCCATATTAATCACATTTGAAAAGTCCAACTATAGCTAGGAATTAGCTTCAATTAGGGGCAGCTAAGGAAAGAAAATGAAAAGTGGGTCAGAGAACCAACAAATCTGGAGATGTATAATGCAGTATGAATGGTAATGATTTGAGAGCTGTATAAGATAAACTGATATTACAAGTTTATAAATTCAGTTGGAGAAGATATGAGTAATTTGAGCAGGGAAATTTTATCTAAAAGTGTTTTATTCTTGTTTGTTGAAATGATATGCTTGTGTTAAGACACAACAAAAGAATTCTGACAACAAATATATAATTTTTCACATACATTTTTGGATATAATGTATATATCTTTCCACACATATATTCAGAAGAAATAGATAAAATAGATGAAAAAAGAAAATAGATAGCAAATATAGTTAAATAAGAATGGATCATTACCTTATGGTTTAAGCTTCTGACATAGAATCTTTTAGGAAATTTCTCTGTACTTATGAGGCAAGTTATATCCTTATATTTGCACTAATATCTTATTAATCAATCCAAATAATTATTATTTTAAAACTTTTATACACACCAAAATACTTTTCCAATAGGTATCATTTTTCATAGTATAATCAAATTATCCTACATATTAGCATTGATACCACCAACTTTTAACCTTCCTGATAATATTTGAACTTAATAAAATACTTTGAAATGGTTTAATTTTCTCCACAAATCATTTGGGTGTGGAAAAAAATGATTACATTAATCTATTATTCTATTTCTCTGTGGAACAGCGACTGGATAACTGGAAAAGCTGTTTCTGAGTCCTGGCTTGCTAACTGAGTATGCTCATGTCAGTTATTGGCAGCACCTGTCATCTGCCTTGTGTTCTTAGATGCAACATAAATCTTTTTACCTAATGATATCATCTCTATGAGAGTACAGGAAATGCCATATTGGGTTATACATGTGATCCTTCTAATCCTAAGTGTGTTTTGATAGATATTTCTAGGGCTGCCTTATGGAAAGATATGTCTTATAACACACGACATTAAGCAATACCAATTAAAGATACATTGAACACGTCTCAACAACAGCATGTGTTTATTTCTACCCCATACCTACATCCTACTATTATGGTTGTAACAGAATAAAAGCAGATTAATAATGTCAGGCTCAAACTGAGGTCCGAAGGAAGTCAGTGGGTGAGTGGTGGGTAGCTGGAAAAACACTCGAGGAGTTGTAGACAGTTTCTACATGGCTTTACTCTTTTTCTGGGTGTGAGTAAGCCTGGGCATGAGCAAGCCCAGGCACAAGCCATATGTGCAGCATTAGCAGGGTAACATTGCTTTTATACAACCCTTTTTACACACCATTTATATACAATAATGACTCTGCGCCAAGCATTAGCTTATGTGGGTGATCACCTAATGTGCCTCAAGTGGTGTGGTTTACAAAATGAAGGGAGGTGTGCACCTGAGTTCCAAACTCACTGAGTCATGCTGGACTGAAAGTCTCCCTCGACCTATTCTTGACCGCAGCACATCCATTTCCCTAACACCCCACCCCTTAGGCCAAGGGAGACATAGGCCTTGGACATATAGATCTGACACATAGGCCTTATACATACGTTCTGGGCACACAGGCCACAGACACAAAGGTCAGACATATAGGCCCTGCACATTAAGCCAGGTTTTTATTTCACTACCTTGAGTAATGTTGGGGCAGGCTTCAACCAGTTACCGTTCAGCCACATACCTGGTCAGAGGAGGTCGGGGCACGCTGCAACCAGTTACCGTTCAGACCCATAGCTGGTCAGAGGAGGTCATCCTTCCTCTTATAGTTCTTGCCACATGGCCTGGCCCCACATGGGTTGATGATCAACTAGTCACTTTTTTAACTTCTAGGTAGTTAATCACAAGGTTTAGCCTCAATAAACTGCACAATTATCAGTGCAGATTATCATAGGTGTCATCTCCTTAATTAACATTATTCATATTGCTCTGAGTTCAGCCCATTGACTACTTTGTCCACAACCAGTATCAAACCATATGTTGTCAGTAATAGGCTGGGACTGTGACAGCAGTCCAAGCAACAGCAGTACCCTGGCTAGACCCATCTGTATACCATGCCCATCAGGAATGGGGCAGGGAGTGCCTCAGGCACCATGGCCTTAGGCCCCAAGGCCTTATCCTGCATTAGGACTACAGGTCCTAAGACTTCCTGCAACTCTGCTGCTAAGGGGCTTGTGTTCAGTGTACATCACTGCTCCAAGTAGGTACCTTACTTTGCTAAAGTGAATGTCTGCACCATCCCAGTCTGGGTGATCATTACCCATAAATGCACCCATCTAGCTGTCGGGTAAGTTTTCCACATGACAACTGCAGTCTGTCCTGTCACACTCTCACAAGCCCAAAGAGCAGCACATATACCTGCTAGCTGTTTCTCTGTCAAGGAATACTGGAGCTCAGCTCCCTTCCATAGTTGGCACCAAAAGCCACCTGGCATCCTCAAGCACTCTGTGTGCTGCCACAGGCCCCAACCAAAACCATCTGTGGTCACATGCACATCCAACTCAAATGAGCACCCTGGTCGACTACCCATAGAGCTTGTGACTGCTGAATAGCCCACTTGACTGCCAAGAAGGTGGTCTCTGCTGCACTATCCCAATCTCAGGCAAACTAGCATTGCTGATTCTAAATCTGAAAGCAAATCAGAGGTTAACATACTATTATCAACAAGATCATGACATATGGTGGGTCTATTCGTATAGCCATGTGGCAACACTCTGAAAGTCTATTGTTGCTCTCTCATGAAGGCAAACAGTTCCTGACTCTCTAGAAAAAACAAACAAAAATCAAATTGCATTAGCCACGTCCACCACATAGTGGTACTGTCCCAATTCTGTCATCAAGAGGTCCATCAATTCCACGATAGATGGTACAGCTGCCAAGTCATGTAAAACGTCCACACCCAGAATATATCTGTGCTGTTGTCTCCCAGCACCAGCACTTGCTGTGCATTGGTGGGAGACCAGTGGATTGCTAATTTCACATGTGGCCTCCGCTTGTCTGGTGTCCCCCCAAAGCCGGGTACCCAGGCCAGTTCCCTCATCAAACAGAAAAAGGCTTTAGTCCTCTGCCTGGCTGCAGCACATAGTCTTTGAGCTGGAGCCCCTGGGCGGGACCGGGTCACACAGCACTGCATTTCTCCCCTTGGGCATTTTCTAGAATTGCTGCTCCGTAGACAACTGTCTCCAGAATGTTAAGAATACTTCACTGGGCTGCTTATTGATTATCTCTCAGTGAACCCCAGCCAAAATCAAATCTATCCACATACGTGAGCATGTTACTCATTGGCACACTCTTTTCTCTTGTGCGATATCCTCTTCTTTATGGCACAGACCCCCTCATTCCCACCTAAAGCTTCCAGGCCCGCATACACAGCAGCCTCTAATTCCTTTTTCAAGCTCTGTAGCTGAGCTTCTAGGTTCCCCACCTGCATCTGGAGATCCCCATTCATGGAAGCTTCTAACTTCTTTTCTGAGCTGTGTGACCTGTAATCGGACCTCCAGGCACCCCACATGTGCCTGGAGGACCCTTACCTGGACTGCATCCCTCAGGGACTGGGTGTGTACTTCTCTTAGCGCAGTCAAAAGTGGCCATCCAACTCTACCGGCAAAGGCTCATTCCTTTTCACTGCTCTGTGCTTCCAGCTGCCTCAGTGCTTTCTCCATGCTTGTGGGTAACCCATCCACCACCGCCCAGGTTTCCACCAGGGCCTATCGGAACACCAAAGCTGCCAGTAGGTACCACAATTCATGTTGCAGCCACATGGCCAACCCGGAATCAGTGGGGAGGAAAGGCTCACTCACTCTGGGATCCTGTTCCTGACGTCAATTGTCAGTTTCTAACTGAGACCCAAAGGGAGTTGGTGGGTGAGTGGAAGGTAGGTGGAAAAACACTCGAGGAATCAAAAGCAGTTTAGACATGGTTTATTCTCTTTCTGAGTGCAGGCAAGCCCGGGTGCAAGCCTGGGCATGACCTGTATGTACAGTGTTCGCAGGGTAATTATACCTTTTACAGAAAATAGTGGGTCTGAGCCAAGCACAAGGTCATGTGTGAGATCACATAATGTGCCTCACGTGGCATGGTTACACAATGAGTAGAGTTGAGTGTCTGTGTTCCAAACTTGCAGAGTCACGCTGGACCGGATGTCTGCCTTGGCCTATTCTTGACCATAGCACATCCATTTTCCTTACAAATAGACTGGGCAAAAAGAATTTAAAAGTGGTCACAGCAAATGATGAATGCCAAATTATTCTTTAAAATGGTCTGTGAATGAATGAATGACAGTTGACTTACGATTAAAGCTTTTTTTTTCTTGTAATAGCCTACAATAGAGAAATACAACAAATATGCACACACCCTTGTGCTACAAAATTCAAGAATGTTAGGAAACAGTGCCCTTAAAAGTTGTAATTGAAAGGGACTAAATAGAGGAGAATTGGTAGAAGAATTATTGAAGACAAATTTGGATCTCAAATATGTTCTGTCTAACTCAGACAGCCTAGTGATTGCCTATTCTGCAGTGATAGAGGATAAGTTTATTGTGACTGAAATCTCAACAGGAGAAATTTCAAACTTTTGAAAACATTTCCTGATAAAAGAGATAAATAAAATGTCTTGAGTCCTAATACTGAAGGGTGAGATCCAGTCCTCCTTTTTTTATTAGTTTTTACAATGCTGACTTTCAGACTCAAACCCATTTGGTAGTAAGAGATAATTTCTTCTGTTAAAAAAAAAAATAATAAGAGTAAACCTGAGAAGTATGTATTTCCAACTCTGGTATTTGAGAATCCTTCACGGAAAATGGTGAATTCTCATTAGATCACTTTATTATGACACACCAGTTGACAAAACCTGAATAAGCAGACAAAGGTTCACCCATGTGTAAAAAAAACTATTCAAGGTTAACTGAGAATTTCAAAAGATCTTACAAAATAACAGGGCCAAAAATACAAATAAATGAATATATAGCACAGAAATACATAGAGCAAAAGAAAAAGAAACATATATATGTAATATAAATAATATTGTCAAATATAAGAAATATTACTTTCCCCATTAGCCAAGAATGTCTTTAAAAAGCAATGCTGAAGATCACTAATCATCAGAGAAATGTGAATTAAAACCATGATGAGATATCTTCTCACACATCAGAATGGCTATTATTGAAAAGTCACAGAAATAACAGATTTTGGCATGGATATGGAGTAAAGTTAACATTTATATACATTTGTTACGAATATAAATTAATTCAACCTCTATGAAAAACAGTATGAAGCTTCCTCAAAGAACTAAAAGTGCATCTACAATTTGATCCAGCAATCTAGGTACTGGGTATCTACCCAAAGGAAAAGAGTTCATCATATTAAAAAGATACCTGCACACATATAAAAATGTGAAAAAAAGAAAAGATGTTATAACTAATAAATGAGCTAAAAAATTAAAGAGGATACCAAGTCAGTGCATGAAAATCAATTATATCTTTATAACTACAAACACACACACACACACACACAAACACCATGGAATACTGCTCAACCAAAATAAAAGAATAAAATAATACCTTTTGCAGCAACTTGGATGGAGCTGGAGGCCATTATTCTAAGTGAAGTCACTCAGGAATGAAAAATCTTATACCACGATTTCTCACTGATAAGTAGGTGCTAAGCTATGAGTACACAAAAGCATACAGAGTGGTATAATAGACATTGAAGACTCACAGTGGGGAGAAGGAGGGAGAGTGAGGGATACAAAGAACATATTGAGTACAATGTATAATATTCAGGTGACAGGTGCATTAAAACCCTAGACATCACCACTGTGCAATTAATCCATGTAACCCAAAACCACTTGTACCCCTAAAGCAAAGCAATTGAAATAAAACTTGAATTTAACTAAATGTTAGAAAAGAAATTAAACATTGTAATATAGAAAATAGTAGAAAACCAATTTTGAAGATGCTGAGAGGTAAAATATTGAAATAATATAATGTCCAAATAAATTAAGCAGAAGAAATAAAAAAATAAGAATAAAATAACATTTTGAAGAAGCCGCCAACAGTGTAACAACATAAGTTAAAAGGATCCACAAAATAGCATACTATGGTAAAATTTTGAGAGCATTGGGCCTAAAAAGGAATACAAGATTGTGTCATTCCAGATTTCCACATTACAGTGGCTGCACTATAAATAAGAACCTCGAAAATGATATCCATTGTCTACATATACTCATTTGTCCTCTGTGACTTGTAATCTTAGATGTTTCAGGAGTCAGAAGAGGTTTCTACTGGAAATTATCTAGTATGTAGTAGAAATTAATTATTACACTATGCCTCAAGATTAGCTTTGGTTGCTGTTTAGATAAAATGCTCCACTAACTATATTTTGTTGGTCTAGATTTTCTTCCTGAACGTTCTCATTCACTCTCATACTACCAGAATGTAATTGTGATGCTCAAAGTATATTTTTAACTGTCAGCTCATTCCCCAGTTTAAAGTCTCCTTTTACAGAACATCTAATTAAGATTAACTCATTTGTACTTCAGAACCTCTATGTCTAATATAGTACTCTGCCTTGTCTGAATTACTGTATTATTGACGGGGAGGAACTCTAGTTGTCTCATCAATACTGTTCTCTCCTTCCTAATAACAAACTCTTATATTTGCGGCAATGTGTCAAGCTAAAATATTACATTTCACAGACTCCCATGTTGTGAGACGTGATCATTAAATTAATTTCTGCTCGATAACTATAGGCTGATTTTTTTCCATTAGATTACTGGTAATGCTTCTTAAAATTGAGACAGTAGCTGAGACACATTATTTTGTTCTTTCTTCTTCACTTCCTGCCTAAAATATGTGTTTGATATCGATAACATGAACAGTTGTATGCCTATGGAAGAAACTGCGTCTAGTTGAAAACTTTCTCACAAGGGAAGCTCCAAACCCAGAATATTTCATTGGTGAATTATAGCAACGTTTTAAGAATGAAGCAATATCAATTCTACCGAATTTTTCCAAAACACAGATGAATGAACATTGCCCAACTCACTTTATAAGGCCACGATGAATTTAATAAAACAACTGAAAAATATCACAAGAAAAGAAACAAAAATAGATACAAGCATCTTCAAAACATAATAGCAAATCACATTAAGTAACATGTAAAATAAATAATACAGCATTACCAAGAGGAGTCTATCCTAAAAATGCAAGGCTGGTTCAACATTCAAAAATCAATCACTTTAATTCACCATATTAACAGAATGAAGAGAAGAAATTTTATAGTCTTATAAATCAGATGTATAAAAGGCACTGACAGTATTCAAAATTTACTAATGATAAATATTTTCAGCAAATTATAAATAATAGGAGAAATTTTAAATTAGAATAAAGACAGCTCAAAAAGATTAACTTTATTCAACATCACATTGAACCTAAAAAAGATTGGAGCCTTCCCCTCTTAAGTTCTATTGTCTCTCTTATTCAAGAATGTAATAGAAGTTCTAGAAAGCTATAAAATCTTGCATATTTAAACAACTTTAAAAAGTTATTTGTATTATAAACAATATGAATGTCTACCAAATAATATATGAAGAAAAGGTGTTACAATAAATGAATTAAAAAATTAAAGAAGATACCAAGTCAGTGCATGAAAATCAATCATATCTTTACATACTCCCAATGAATCATTAGCATATGAAATAAAAAATAGCACAATATATAGTGATAACAAAAATAAAATGATTAGGTATGAATCTAAGTGAATACAATATGTCTTTGCTGAAAACCACAAAACACTAAGGAATAGGATCAAAATAGACAAATAAATTGAGAAGCAGAAGACTAAATATTATGATAATGACTACTCTTCCTAAATTGTTTTATAGATCCAATATATTCCTAATAAAAATCATCATGGGCTTTTTTTCTTAGATATTGATAAGCTGATTCCAAAGTTAGTAAATAGGCAAAAACATTCTGCTAAAGAACAAAAATAAAAAACCCACATTATTTGATTTCAAGGCATACTACAAAATTACAATGATTACCAGGAGAGTATAACTATGGCAAAATGAAAAACACGGAGGTTGATTGAACAACAGCATGGAAAAAGACTCAAACAAATATGATCAACAGACTTTTTTACAAAAGCACCAAGATATTTATGTGGAGAATGGAAAGTCTTTCCAAGAAATCGTGTGGGAACAATTGGCTGTCCACATGAACAACAACTTAACTTCAAATCGCACCTGATACCTGATACAAATATTAACACATAATGAAACATAGACCCGAAAGAAAAATCTAAAGTTATAAAACTGCCAGAAGAAATCATAAGATAATAATTCTGTGAACTTTTTTAGACAATATATTTTTTGATAAAACATTTAAACACAATCTGTAAAAGAAAAAGATAAATTGTATTTTATTATATTTTATGACTTTCTTCTGTGAAAGGCAACATAAAGCTAATTCAAATACAAACCACACAATATGATAAATTATTTGTATATCATAATTCTGTCAAAATACTTTATTCTTAATATATATAAATATTATTAAATATTTATTAAGTTATTAAAAACTCAGAAGAGCATAAACACTCAATTAAGAATGGGCAAGGCTGGGCACGGTGGCTCATGCCTGTAATCCCAGCACTTTCAGAGGCCAAGGTGGACAGATTATGAGGTCAGCAGATCAAGACTACCTTGGCCAACATGGGGAAACCTGTCTCTACTAAAAATACAAAAATTAACTGCTCATGGTGTTGCATGCCTGTAACCCCAGCTACTCGTGAGGCTGAGGGAGGAGAATCACTTGAACAAGGGAGTCGGCGGTTGCAGTGAGCCGAGATCACACCACCACTGCACTCCAGCCTCATGATAGAGTCAGACTCAGTCAAAAAAAAAAAAAAAAAAAAGAAGGGATGAAATTTGCTTCACCAAAGGTGATACATAGAGGATAAGTAAGCATATGAAAATATACTCAACATCATTTGCTACTAGGAAAACAGCAATTGAAACTATAAGGAGATAGCATCATGGAGTTAAATTTTTTAAATGAAAAACATTATCTATATATTTATATTATACATATATATCACATATATCACATTCTGGCAAAAACATAAAACAAGTGAAACTTATATTGCTGGTGGAAATGCAAAATACTACAGTCACTTTTAAAGATAGTTGGAAGTTTCTTACACAGTTGAAAATATACTTACTCTGATTCTGAGAACCAATAGGAGAGGCATATATATATATATATATATAGAGAGAGAGAGAGAGAGAGAGAGACAGAGACAGAGAGAGAGAGAGAGACAAAGAGAGACAGAGACAGAGAGAGAGAGAGAGAGAGAGAGGTAATAGAAATTGGCTCAAGCAATTATGGAGTGCAAGAAGTTCCAAGATCTTCCATGTGCAACCTAGTAAACTGGGAAAGCCAGTGGTATAATTCTATTCCTGTCTATAGGCCTGAAAACCAGGGGAGTTGATGTTCAAGGGCAGGAGAATGATTTCCCAGCTAAAAGAGAGTGTAAATTTGCCCCCCTGCACCATTTTTTTTTTCACTGTTTGACTCTCCATGGATTGAATAATGTCCACTGCATTAATGTAGGCAATCTTCTTTATTTAGTCTACTAATTCAAAGGCTGATCTCTTCCAGAAACACTCACACAGACACACCCAGAAACAATGTTTTACCAGCTGTCTGGGCATCCCTCAGCTCGTTAAGGTTGACATCTAACTCTGAACATCATACCCAGAAATCTCCATCCTTAATACAAAATAAATAAAAATGTATAATTGCAAAAGATCAGTACATTCATATTTACTTTTTCTCTTCATTCATAACTTTATTCATAATTATCCCAAACTAGATATGCCCTAGATGTCTTTAAGTTGGTGACTAGATAAACAACCTATGGTACATCCATAAAATAGACTAGTAGTCATCAATAAACATGCATTCTACTATTACCTATGTGTGTGTGTATATGTGTGTGTTGTGTGTTTGTATGTGTGTGTGTATGTGTGTGTGTGAATACAGGTAGATAAGCAGATGGATTAGTCATGAATATAAATTTCAGGTAAGTCCAAAGATTGGAACATAAATAAATCCTTGTAAGATTTTGTGGTGTAGGGACGATGTATTAAAAAGAGAAGCACAAAGGAATATTTAGTAGGTGATTTAACAGCTTTTTATACCGAATGTGGTAGTGAACACACAATTCTATGCAGTTGTTAAAATCTAAAGTGCCATGAAACAGTACATTTTACTGTGTATGAATGTAAAAAAATAGATAGAATGTATATGAACCCAAAATAAATTTCAAACCATAGCAACTAAACATGAGTATATTAACCACACTGAAAGGGATTGAGATTAAAACGGCTACACTGTTTTTGAAGAAGGATATTTTGATTAGATAACGTAAAATTAAGGACAAAAAACTTAAATACTATATAGATGTATGAATTAGCAATTCTCAAAATAATGTATATGTATACCAAGATGTGGTATCACTCAAGAAATTGCTGCCTAGTCCAAATGTCCTGGAGAGTTTCTCAAAGTTTGCATTTGTTAGTTTCATTCCTTAAGATTTTAGATTTTATTCTCTAATGAATTTTTATTTGATTTTTGTATATGGTGAGAGATAAAGATCTAGTTCTATTGTTCTACATGTGGATAGTCAGTTTTCCTAGCACAATTTATTGAAGAGACTCTCGTTTCCTCAATGTATGTTCTTCGTGCCTTTGTCAAAAATGAGCTCACTATACATGCATGGATTTATTTATCTGTTCCCTATTCTGTGTCATTGGTCTATGTGCTTATTTTTATGCCCATGTGATACTGTGTTGGTTATCATAGCTCTGTAGTGTAACTTGAAGTCTGGTATTGCGATTCCTTTAGTTTTGTTCTTTTTTTCCAAGATAGATTTGGCTATTCTGGGTCATTTCTGGTTCCATATGAATTTTAGGATTTTTAAAAATTCTGTGAATAATGTCATTGGTATTTTGATAAAAATTTTGAATATGTAGATTGTTTTATTAGCATGGAAATTTTAATTACCTTGATTATTCAAATCCATGAACACGGAATATCTTTCCATTTTCTTGTGTCTTATTCAATTTATTTGATCAAAGTTCTATAATTTTCACTGTAGAAACCTTTCACTTCTTTGGTTAAGTTTATTTTTAGGTATTTCATTTTATTTGTAGTGGTTGTAAATGAAATAACATTCTTGATTTCTTTTTCAGATTGTGCAGTTGGCATATAAAAATGCTACTGACTTTCATATGTTGATTTTGTGTCCTGTAACTTTACTGAATTTGTGGTCAGTTCTAATAATTTTTGGTAGAGTCCTTAGGTTTTCCAAATATAAAGCCATATGATTTGCAAACAAGGATGACTTGACTTCTTATTTTCCAATTTGCATGCCCTTTCTTTCTTTCTCTTATCTGATTGCTCTAACTAGGTCTTCCAGTACTTTGTTACATAACACTGGTAAAAATTGGCATCCTTGTTGTGTTCATGAACTTAGATAAAAAGCTTTCAGTATTTGCCTGCTCAGTATGATATTAGTTGTGAATCTGTCATATAAGGCTTTTATTGTGTTGAGGTATGTTCCTTCCATACCCATTGTTGACGGTTATTATTATAAAGAGATGTTGAATTTTATTAAATGCTTCTACGACATCAAGTGAAATGACATTTTTTCCTTCATTCTTTTGCTATGATGTATTGTATTGATTAATTTGCATATTCTGAAACATCCTTTCATCACTGGGATAAATCCAACTTGGCCATGGTGAATGATCTTTGTCATACGTTGTTTAATTCAGTTTGGTAATATTTTGTTGAGGAATTTTACATCAGTGTTCATTAGGTATCTTCTTCTGCAGTTTTTTTTTTTTTTTTTAATATATCTTCATCTGGTTTTGGTGCCAAGATAATACTGTCCATGTAGAATGAATTTGGAAGTATTTGGTCCTCCTCTATTTTTTCAGAATACTTTGAGTAGGATTGGTATTAGTTCTTTAAATGTTTGGTAATATTCAACAGTGAAGTCGTCAGGTCCTGAGCTTTTCTTCACTGGAAGGTTTTTATTATGACTTCAGTCTCGTTACTTTTTATTGCTCTATTCTGGTTTTGGATTTTTACTTGGTTCAATTTAGGAAGGTCGTGTATATCTAGGAATTTATCAATTCCTTCTAGATTTTCCAATATATTGATATATAGTTGCTCATCACAGTCTCTAATGATACTTTTATTTCTGCAGTATCAGTTGTAATGTCTCTTTTTTCATCTACAATTTTATTGAGTCTTCACTTTTTTGTTTAATTCGTCTGCCTAGCTTGTCAACTTTGTTTCTTTTAGAAAAAATCAGCTTCTCATTTTGATGATTTTCTGTATTTTCAAATTTTATTTATTTCTGCTCTGATCTTTATAATAGTATTTCTTTTCTTCTATTAATACTGGATTTTATTTTTTCCTGCTTTTCCAGTTCTTCAAGCTGCATCATTAAGTTTTTTTATTTAAAGGTTTTTTTTGTTTGTTTTTTTGTTTTTTTGTTTTATGTAGACACATTTTTATAAACTTTACTTAGTACTACTTTCACTGTATACCCCAGGTTTTGATATGGAGTGCTTTCATTTTCATTTGTTTCAAGACATATTTAAGTTTTCTTCTTAATTTTTTTATTGACCAGTGCACTGGTCATTCACGATCTTATTGTTTTATTTTCATTTGTCTGTATAGTTTCCAAAATTCCTCTTCTTGTTGAACTCTAGTATTCTATTGTGGTCAGAGAAGATGCTTGATATTACTTCCCTTTTTTTTGGAAACTTTTCAGACTTTTTTTTGGCCTTAACATATGATGTATTCTTGAGAATTGTTCATGTGCTGAGGAGAAAATGTGTATTCTTCAGCCTTTGGATGAAATATTCTCTAAATATCAGTTAGTTTCATTTAGTCTACAATTCAAATTAACTTTGATGTTTCTTTGTTGATTTTCTGTCTGAATGATCTTTCCAATGTTGTAAGTGTTGTAGTCTTCAAATATTATTGTATTGGCATCTATCGCTCTCTTTACCTTTAATAATATTTGCTTTATATATGTGGGTTCTCCAGTTTTGGATCTATATATATTTACAATTGTTATATTCTCTTGCTTGATTGACCTCTTTATCATTATACAATGACCTTCTTTGCCTCTTTTTATAGTTTTTGTCTTGAAGTTTATTTTTTCTGACATAAGTATAATTTCTCCTCCTCTTTTTTGTTTTCCATTTTCATGGAATATCTTTTTCCATTCCTTTATTTCAGTGTATGTTTGTCTTTACAGGTAAAGTATGTTTCTTGTAGGCAACAGGTTGTTTGGTCTTGTGCTTTTTTTATTTTTATTTTTTTATTTTTCATCCATTCAGCCCCTCTATGTCTTTTGAATGGAGAATTGAGTCCATTTACATTCATTTATATTATTGATAAGTAAGGAATTACCCCTTTTATTTTGTTATTTGTTTTCTGGTTGTTTTGTGGTCTTCTCTTCCTTCCTTTTTATCTTCCTGTTTGTGAAGGTGATTTTCTCTGATAGTATGTTTTATTTTATTTTATTTGCATTTTTTGTGTATCTGTTATAAGATTTTAATTTGAGGTTTCCATGAGGCTTGCAAAAACATCGTATAGCCCATTATTTTAAACTGATGACACACATAGCACATTGTATAAACAAATAAACAGCTAAAAAAGAGATAGCTAATACACACTTCAAATTTTAACTTCATCCTCCTGCTTTTTTACTTTTGTTGCTTCTATTTATGTCTTACTATACTGTCTTAGTTTTGAGAAGTTGTTGTGATTGTTATTTTTGAAAGGTTCATATTTTAGTATTTCTACTTAAGATATGAGAAGTTTATACCAAACAACTACAGTGTTATAATATTCTGTGTTTTTCTGTGCACTTACTATTACCAGTGAGTTTTATACCTCAGATGATTTCTTATTGTTCATTAACGTCTTTTGCTTTCAGATTGCTTAACTCCCTTTAGCATTTCTTGTAAGACAGATCTCATGTTGATGAAGTCCCTCAGATTTGTTTGCCTGGGAAAGTCTTTATTTCTTTTTTATTTGATGGATTTTTTACTGGATACACTATTCTTGGAGAGATATATATATATATGTGTGTGTGTGTTTTTCCTTCAGGACTTTAAATATGTTATGCCACTCTGTCTTGGCCTGTAAGATTTTCACAGATAAGTGTGCTGCCAGATGTGTTGAAGCTCCTTTGCATGTTGTTTCTGTTCTCTTGTGATTTTTAGGATGCTTTGCTTATCCTTGACCTTTAGGAGTTTTATTATTAACTTTCTTGTGGTAGACTTATTTGGGTTAAATCTGCTTTGTGTTTTATAACTTCCTTGTACTTCACCATTGATATTTTTTCTCTAGGTTTGGGAAGTTTTCTGTTATTGTCCCTTTGATTAGCAATGTTGTTGCTTATGTTGATAAATGTACCATGGTTATGTAAGATGTTAGCATTAGAAAAGAACTAAGTGAAGGATATACAGAAACCATCTGTTCTCTTTTTAAAATATTTCTATATGTCTAAAATTATTTAAGAGAAGAATGAAAAAAGTACATTTTTAATTATTTCTCCCATTTGCAGGTTTACATCTTGCCCCAGGAGCAGCCTAGGTAAAGAACCCAGGCCTTATTAAATCTGCTGAGTAATTCATGGCCAGCACTCTCACCAGGCACTGATTCCTCACCAGGTCACACGCATCTGGCTTATCTCATTTTGTTTATGAGATTAGTCAGATCCCTTTCCATGGGGATATATATTCATTATATTTCCCTTTAGACTAGTCATACAACATCTCAAAGATCACTAGATTCTCACAATTGCCACCGTGAAGAGTTGGAGAATTCATAAGAATATGTATGTGTGGTAAGTCACATTAAAGGAAATAGAAAAAGATCAGAATTGGATTGAGTTCTGAGGATTACACATATAAGCTTGCAAGAATATGCACATGGCATTTCAGGTACTCATAATTTAGTTAAACCATTTACTTATTAAGATAAACAGAATGAGTGGTAGCACGTTATGTTATTTTTGCAAATATTATATGCAAAATAAAAAATATGTGTGAACACAATATACATTTAAAAATTTATATTTCAAATGAGCAATAAACTCAATACTCAAATTTTATCATGTTGAGATAAGTACACAAGGAGAAGTCACCCATAAATTCAAAATATATTCCTTTCGTGTCCCTATTTTCTAAAATTTTACTGATTCTGAAGACATAAAAAGAATATGCCTTTATTACTTTCCAAAATCTAGATGGTGAGAGGGACAAGTACTTTTACCTTTTCAAGCTTAAGGTCAATGCAAAGGAAATACATTTAGGAGTAGAGAAGCGCTAACTTAGCCTAGAATAGTACTAATTGATTTCTGGAAAAGTAATAACCTGAATAATAACCTGGGGCATGAAGGGGTTTTCCTGTGGTCAAGATAGAGGAAATGTAGGAAGAAGGGAGAGAGAATTCTAAGGAGAGAAAAAAGTAAAATCAAAGGTATGCATGTAAAAACTGCATCACATTATGTGTGGGACACTATAAGAGTAATTGAGTTTTCTTGTAGTTTGAAAGGAGTGGGAGAATATCAGGGCTGAAGATTTACTCCAGCACCAAGTGTAGTTGATTTTGCATACCTTGTTAAGTAGTTTCATGCAGTAAGTGCTATGGTCCATTGAAGAGTTTTTAAAAACCTCTTTTAAAAAGTTTATCAGTTTTGGTCGGGCGCAGTGGCTCAGGCCTGTAATCCCAGCACTTTGGGAGGCCGAGGCTGGCAGATCAGGAGGTCAGGAGATCAAGACCATCCTGGCTAACATGGTGAAACCCCATCTCTACCAAAAATACAAAAAATTAGCCGGGTGTGGTGGCGGGTGCCTGTAGTCCCAGCTGCTCGGGAGGCTAAGGCAGGAGAATGGCGTGAACCCGGGAGGCGGAGCTTGCAGTGAGCTGAGGTGGCGCCACTGCACTCCAGCCTGGGCGGCAGAGTGAGACTCCATCTAAAAAAAAAAAAAAGAAAAAATAATTGTATCAGTTTTAGAAAACTCTTTAGAAAAGTATATCAGGTTAGTGGCGATTAGAGGAATAATATGAAATGACTAATAATAGAGGCACTTGGAATGAAGAAGATTACGCTTATTTAAACACATTGAGAAGGAAAAAAATATAAACAGTAATTTGGTGTGATTTGACATGGTGGCATAGTGCGGGAGATGAGAAGATACTCATTCTAGTAAGGTTGCTGGCAAGAAAGACACAGTGCTAATATATACTAAAGAAAAGAAAGACTATATAGAGAAGAAGGAGGTAAAATGATTAACCTGTAAACATTTTCAAATGTGAATTTTTGTGAAAGACCATATGGAAAATAAAAGAATCGATAGTTAAGTCCCAAATTAGGAGAAGAGGGATTGACTTGATAGAGAGGAAATGCGCTCGCCTAAGAAAAGTACATGCAGAAGGATGATGGGCCAATGAGTTCACCTTGTGGAATACAAAAGTATTTTGTTAGAACAAGGACACTGACCCAAAATGATAAATAAATATTTTTCCCTTATAGGTCTTAAAATATAAGTTTCCTTTGAGGTTTAAACACAAGAAAGCTTAGCATAAAAATATTGTTTAAACATAACAATTGTAAAATGCCTTATGACATAATTTTCTCTGTATCAATTTTAAAGTTTGTGAATATTGATCTAAAATCACTTTTTAATCTCTATAATCTTTTAATTTTATATTTCAAGTAGTTGCTACAAAGATTTGTAAAGCACTTTGTGTAAAATATTGTGGCTATCAAGTAACTTACTGAATAAATACATTAGAAATTATTAATAAATATACATTGTTGGACTAGAATCAATAATGGTTGGCGTACCTGTTGCAATACTGATCCTGAGAAATTTTACAGAGTCTACAATGTAGTCTCATTTCATATTCATCTTAATATGAATCAAGTCCTTGCACTATTTCTGTGACGATTAGCAATCAATTCAAGAGTAGATCTATTATAACATGTGCTGCAGAAAAATTAGGATCTGTGAGAGAAAGAAATCTTAACATAACTCTGTATACACTACTCATTTCTCTCCTTCAAACAATCCAGTAACTACCTCTAGCTTGTCCAGGTATCTATAAGTGTTGGGGTCATTTAAAAAGACAGAGTAGTCAAGCTTTCAGACACATAAAAATGATGTTTGATCTTATAATGGCCTCCAGCATCAGGCCAGCTCTTCTCTGTCTGAGAACTTGCCCTTTCTATATTTTGATAGAATGGGGGCCATAACCGGCCCCAGGAACAAGAAAAAATAAATGCTTATTGTTTTTCAACATTTTTTTTACATGAGGAAGCCATTTACAATAATATTTATTTTTCCTTTTCTGTACGTTATGAAAGTTCAAGAGTCATTTTTCCTTGATTTGTGGTTGACTGAAAATGGAAAGGCTTATATCTGGCTCATTCTTAATACTTACGTCTTGAGATGAAAAGGATTTTCTGTGAACCTTTACTGTGGGGCACGCCGTGAATTTTGTATTCTGTTCCCAGGTTCCAGGAGGCAATGAAAATCTAAAGCTCAAGTTCATCAAAATAAACAATTGCCATAAGCCTGAAAGCTGTCTTCATTGCTTTTGTTTTTTCATCTTGCTAATCTCCTAACCTCAAGGTTTAGAAAGATAACTATTTCCTTCAGCTACCTCGTGCGTTTAAGAAGCGTTGTTTCTCATCCCCACCACCAACCCCACACCCTACCGCCTGGACTGTTTGTGGGATTTTTATTTTTTCAAGGGAGGTAATTCAGATAGCTAAAGAGCTCTATTGCTAGAAATATAAGTTCTAGATAGTTACTTTTAGCCATTTTAGCAACAGTTCAAAGATAAACTCTTTTTGGACATCTTCACTAACTCTCCAAAGAAAAATTAATAAACTACTCACAGATATCTCACAATACTTGTGTAAATATTGTATTTTTATGTTGCATGTTACATTGCAAACTTTCTATTCAAATACCTGAACTTCCATTAGATGTGCACAGTTGTTATTCAGCTTTGCATTCCAGAGTGCTGTACTTTGTATTTTGCTATAACTTGATACCTGGTGCTCCTAAAAGACCTTATATTACAAGAAAATTTTGAAATTAAGTAACTGTTTCAATTGAAAATGATAACTGTATTTATCAATATAAATAGGCTGCTGCCAAATACTCTTTTAGACTCATAACAAAATTATCTTTTTCTATAGAAATGTCAATAATTTTGTAGCAATCATTATTTTGTTATTTTGTGAATTAAAAATGATAAATCAGTTGATGGAAACTGGAAAAAGTCTACATGATTTTCCATTTGACCTTTTTTCCATAGTCTCATGGGTGTCACAGTCCCTTTAATCACCTTTCACCTGAGCCTGGCATTTGCTTTGCATCAGAGGTCAAACTTGTAACCTGTAAATAAAAGGAACACAAAGGAAACAATGTAACCGCTTTTCACCAGAACAGTTAATGGCTCAAATGCATGACTAAATTGCTACCACTTGTTATGTTACAGCTTTTATTCTGCTTCAGTCCTGCTCATTATACCCAGTACCAGGTCTTGGATGCAAATACTCTCTCCTAAGTAATAAGTCATGTTATTTCCATTTTGTACAACAAAACGACACAATTTGGAAAAATAATTTTATGGTGAAAGGCTTGCATTGGGTGCTTAATTCAAGATTATTTAGTCAATGATAATCTTAAAAGAGTTTGTGAGACTGCATTTCAGCCCATGGGAAGTTGAAGGCAACCTATTATTATTGTATAATAATAACATTTATCATGTAATTTTATACTTTAAGGAATATTTGTGGATTCACAAAGGACTCATTGTCATTTTTGATTCAACTAAGGATAAACAGATATACTAACATGATGAGGCCTGAGGGATCTTTGTGTGTGATACTGAAAAAGAGCTCATTGGCAAAAGCAATATATTCTTTTTCATTCTGTACAAATGATATATCCAAGGATCGTTTTCCAAGTTGCTGAGTATTTTTTTTTTTCTACTACATTGGAAAAGCTGATGATCTTCAAACTGAAACAGTAGTATGAGATTTTATTATATTTCAAATGAATTATGTTCTGGTTTCATCATCAATCATTGAGGCAAACATTATATTGCTTTTGATCTAAAAACAAAGTAAACATGTTCATTTATAACCAAAAGACTTAACATTAAGTTGTAATAATCTTATGAGTTATACAGTCTATGAATTATAATCTTTGGGGAAAACAGGCACAATAAATCTATAACTACAAGGATAGATTTGTTAACTGAATATGCCGTTTTATGGAAAATTCTCATGGATGTGTTGCTATGCCATTTTTACCAAGAAACTAATCAAATTTGTAATCTGGATTTCCTTGTGGTTCAATTTGTATTTTTTTCACTGGACTATAATCCTCTCTACTCAGCAATAGTTTTGAGGTATTCATTTGACCTTGTAACTGATGCTGCAGATAAAAAACAAGGTTACCATTTTTGAAAAATTTATTATCAAAAGAAAATGCTGGATAAATTAGTTCTGATTTTCTTACTAAGGATTACCTCAACAAACTAAATAGTATGATTTATTAAAATTAATAATAAACACACATGCATTAATTATGCCGTGAATATACATATATATTCATTTGTATATATATTATATATATTAGAATAAACCTATTTTTTATCATATGCTTAATTATTTTATCAAGATTCTCTACAAAGTAAACCTCATGAGGAAAGTATTAATTGCTAAGCACATAGAAGGCACACATATATGTTGAAAGGATATTTCTTCAAGCAACCAATATTTTAATGTAAAAATTGTATATATGCATTATAGATTTCAAAAATACTTATGCTACTAGAGTGAAAGATACAAAATCTTTCTCCAGAAATGTCATATCATATACCTGGAATTATCCTCATATCTTATTATATTATTTTATTGATTTATTTATTTTGATAAAGAATCTTGTTCTGTGGCTCATCTGGGGTGCAGTGGCGCAATATCTGTTCACTGTGACCTCTGCTTCCTGAGTTCAAGCAATTCTTGTGCCTCAGCCTCTGGAGTAGCTGGGATTACAAGTGCCAGCCTCCATGCCCGGCTAATATTTGTATTTTTGGTAGATACGGGGTTTCACCACGTTGGCCAGGCTGTTCTGGATCTCCTGGCCTCAAGCGATCTGCATGCCTTGGCCTCCCAAAGTCCTGGGATTAGAGGCAAAAGCCACCACATACAGGCCATATTTTATTTTTATTTGAACTCTCATTCATATCTATGTGCCATTTTGTTATGATGATTATATATTTCCAATTTTAGAAACAAATTCGTCGATTTACATTATTTTATAATTTCAAATATTTCAAATATTTACAATCTGTCAGGGAATTTTTTTATGTAAATGTTTAATTCTTAAATTTGTTAGTGGTTTTAAATCCTAATAGAATATGCGGTCTTTTTTACTCTTTTCCATTCCAACAAGATTTTAATATTTATCACTCTATATTATTGCATTCATTTTAAATCAATAATTATTATTTTCTTTCAACAAACAAATATTGAATGTGTAACCTGTTACAGACACTAGATATGCATTGGACATAGAATAACATGTTAGTTAAAGTCTCTTTCCTCATCAACTGATATTTTAGTTAAAAAAAATTCTGAGAGATTTACATGATTGAATGGAGTAAGTCTCACTAACTTAAATCAATAATGTAGCATTTCAAATCCATAATTTCTGTTGGGGGTAGGCTGTTGAAATTTGAATACATAACTTAGCCTATTTTAACATAAGACTTTACTCATCTCTTATATATTTGCTATTTTATTCAAACTATCTCATTATTAATTATACACAATTTAATTCTATTAATAATAATATAAAAATAGAGATATTATTATTGAATTACTAGGTCCAAATATGAAACAAGTTTATTATTACAGTATAAGGGATTTGAGTAATTCATTGGAAGCATTTCAAATTATAATAATTTAACTTATGTTCTCTAATATCATAAATATTTAAATGTTCAAGATTGTCGTGGACTTGCAGGATAAACAGGTGGTGACAGAAATAGAATTGCATACTTATGAACTACAAAGAAGAATATACATCTTAGATGACTGTTATGAAGGAGAATTTAAATCAACCTCTCTAAAAAGATATATAGGGACTATATAGACAACCTCTTTAAAATATTTTTATTCTCTTTCTTTAAATGAATTTTATTGTCTATATTTAAGATATACAACATGGCCTGTAATCCCAGCACTTTGGGAGGCCGAGACGGGCACGAGGTCAGGAGATCGAGACCATCCTGGCTAACACGGTGAAACCCCGTCTCTACTAAAAAGTACAAAAAAAACACTAGCCGGACGAGGTGGCGGGCACCTGTAGTCCCAGCTACTCAGGAGGCTGAGGCAGGAGAATGGCGTAAACCCAGGAGGCGGAGCTTGCAGTGAGCTGAGATCCGGCCACTGCATTCCAGCCTGGGTGACAGAGCGAGACTCTGTCTCAAAAAAAAAAAAAAAAAAAGATATACAACATGATGTCATTGCATATACATAGATAGTAAAATACTTATAAATAGCATATAGATGCAGATGATTAATATAGTGAAGCAAATTAACAAATACATTATTTCACATAACTGCCCATATTTTTGTTTTTGTGTCAAGAGCAGCTGAAATCCACTCATTTGCTGCACTCAAATACAATACAACTTTATTACTTATGTTTCTACTATCATACCTTTGATGTCTAAACTTGTTAATCTAACATATCTGCTATTTTATATTCTCTGGCCTACATCTTCCCCTATAACCCCTCCACTTCTACCCCTCTTAACCACTATTTTATTCTCAATCTCTCTATATTTTACTTTCTATGGTGCCACACATGAGTAAGACCATGTAATATTTTTGTGCGTGTGTCTGGCATATTTCATTTAGCATACTGATCTCCAGCTTCATCAATGTTGTGGGAAATGGAAGAACACTTAGTTTGTTTCTATGTCTTGGCTATTGTGAATGATCTTCTCATTGCAGAATGCTGAAAATATTAACAAAACAATTTTCACCTTCTTCTAAAGTTTATCAGTCTTTGGTCTGTTGCTAGAAACAATAGCAGTTACATAAAACAAAAATAAATTAACCAATTAGATAAAAACATAGCATCCACTCTCAAAACAGACATAAAATCCACATTATTTAGGTTTCCACTAACTGCAAGTGAGGGAAGTCCAACTTTTAGCAGGATATTCATTTACTTATGTAACTGGAGAAGATGTGCGAAGCTTACTTATCTCCATCTTTCAGCACTAGTTTTACTGCCAACTCTTGTGCTGATAATGAACTTCTGCTGTGAATGATAGGCCGAAATATGCTAAAGCATATACTGATCATAAAAACTGGTATTAACATTTAGAAAATAAAGGAATATTCTAATGTATATTACATATAAAAATATACAAAATATATGGTTGTTGAGGCACTCATAAATATAAATGTTTTTATTAATTCCATATGTGTTCATTTAATGTCTTTAAAAATGCAACATGTATAATAATGCTACAAACAAAAGTCGTGTTAAAACTGTGGTAAATTTATAGAAAATATTTCTTTCTTTTAAAATTTACTAAAGTTATACTATGTTCAACATGTGTAATATTTTATTTTTATATAGGTGTATAGTGTTTTCACTTGATATTTTTCAAGCTAAAATTGATTTTCTACTTACAAAGTGTTAGCTACTGTGCTAAGATGTTTATAGCCATCATTAGCTATTTTGTTCCTCATAATAACACTTTGAGGTAGGCATTATTATTCCCATTTTACCCATAAGGAAAACAGGATTTAAGGGGTTTAAATAATTTGCCTAGGGTACACAGCTGAAAAAAGGCAAGACTAGAATTTGAAGCTAGATGAGTTATCTTAAGAATTACATTCCTTACAGTACATACACACACACACACACACACACACACACACTGGTATTTATTTTTGTTGCTAAATAACTCCTTATTAAAGTTTAAAATAACCTGACAAAATGCTTTAGTAAACTGAGAAATATTTATGTGTATTTTGAGAATGGATTGGGGAGATTAACATTTATGTTCTGCAGTTTATTCATCAAATTAAATTGATATATGGATGAAATGCATTAGGTTAAGTATCAACATTTTAACTCTTAAAGTTACTTATTAATTGAGTGACTGTATTAGCCAGACTTCTCTAGAGGGACAAAGATAATAGGATATTTGTATATGTGAAAGGGAGTTTATTAAAGAGAATTGATGCAAATTCCCACAATAGGCCACCTGCAAGTTGAGGAGCAAGGAAGTCAGTTGTGGATCAGTCTGAGTTTCAAAATCTCAAAAGTACGGAAGCTGACAGTGCAGCCTTCAGTCTGTGTCCAAAGGCCTAGGAGCCCCTGGCAAATCACAGGTGTAAGTCCAAGGCTCAAAAAGCTGAAGAACTTGGAGTCTGATGTTTGAGGGCAGGAAGCATCCAGAAGTGGAGAAAAACGATGCTCGGAAGATTCATCAAGTGAAGTCCTTCCAAGTTCTGCCTGCTTTATTCTGGCTTCACTGGCAGCTCATTAGATGGTGTCCACCCAGACCAAGAGTGGGTCTGCCTCTCCCAGGCCACTGACTCAAATGTTAATCTCCTTTGGCAACACCCTCGCAGACACACCCAGGAACAATAGTTTGCTTCTTTCCATCCAATCAAGTTGACACTCAATATTAACCATCACAGTGACAAACGGAGTTAAAAAGAGAGAGAAACAAAATTTTCATAAAAGGCTATAGCATCTCAGTATACAGAACTCAAATAGGGTTGATAAAAATGTTCTGCAGTGTTAAATATTGAGGCCAGTGGCTACTTGTGACTATTAGACACTTGAAACGTGGGTAATGTGACAGAGAAACTGAATTTTAAATTTTAGTTTAACTTTGATTAATTTCCATTTAAATGCTATGGCCACATGAGCTACTATATGGGACAGTATAGCTCTGGTGATCTCATCCAGTCCAAATGATGGCTTCCAAATTATATCTTCTGAAATTCTTAATAATATATCTAAGTATTTGCTAGACACTTCAACATGAATGTCTGAAAAACATCTGAGACTTAGTCTCTTCAAATCTTAGGTTTCACAGAAAATTGTCTGTCATTGCAGTTCCCATCTTCAGCAAAGCATCTGCATAGCCTCTACCTCAAGATGAAATCCTCTAGTCATCCTTGACTCCCCTCTTTCTGCAAGTGCCAATAAGCAATTGATAAAAATGTCA
Organism: Theropithecus gelada; assembly: GCF_003255815.1. Classification (NCBI taxonomy): domain Eukaryota; kingdom Metazoa; phylum Chordata; class Mammalia; order Primates; family Cercopithecidae; genus Theropithecus; species Theropithecus gelada. Next base: position 66,403,272 of record NC_037671.1, on the reverse strand, counting down.
TGAAGACTATCTTAAAAAAGTTATGAACTTTTCATCAAATCTCAAACTAGGCTCTAGTCCCAGTGACATTCCTCTCTTGCCTGAATTATAATACCTACTTGCTTCCTGACTGATTTCCCTCCTTCCACTCTTGCTGCAACAGACTGGTCTCTTTTATTAGTGTTCTTTGTCTTTGTTTCCAGATCAGATCTCTGAGAACACCAGCATCACCAGTCAACTATGAGTCCAGAGAATGGATCAAATACACTCCTCTGTGAAGCTCTTGAACTTGGTTTGTTTTGCCTGGAATTATCTTCATTCAAATATCCTTGACTCCATTAAGGTTTATGCTCATTCCTTGACTCCATTAAGGTTTATATTCATATTCATGGCATAAAAATAAATTATAATCCAATATCAATTTTTGAAAGATTCTTCCAATAGAATTGTCAAGTCCATATATGTATTATATATGTGTGTGTGTGTGTGTGTTTCTGTGTGTGTGTGCATGTGTGTGTGTGTATCAGCCAGCTAGATTTTCATTACAGGCTGCATGTGCAGTGTAACTGATCAAAGAAAAATAATTAAAATGTTAAAATACTTATTTTATATCCTTAATGATTATCTACTTTGATGATAAATAATAAAGTATGTTTAAATGGGAAGTACTCAAAAGATAACATTAAGTGGCTGTATATTTTCTCTGTACATTAACAATGATATCTCAAATTATTGATTAGCTTGTTTCAGTTGTAAGCACTGATATTCATAAAAGTTATCTGTTTAAGAATTATGGAAATTGTTTATTAAATCTATTAATTGCTAGGGTATTTTTTGTGTTATAACTATTTGATCAATGGTTAAATGAAACTCATATATTAGTATCTGCAGATACTTTATATATTAGATTAATAAAGTTTAAATGTTTTTCTTTATTTTACGTAATGCATCAATACAGTTTTATAGACAAATATTTGTTAAACTATTAAGTACAGATGACTATGTTTTAAATTAAAGGCGTCAATGAAAAATGTATAAATATGATGAATGGTGATAATTTTGCTGTGTAAACATTTTTACATATGGTTATGCCATCTTCTACAAATTGACAACTAATGACTCTGTGATACAAGGAAAAAAAATTTGTAAATTAAGTATATTTTGAAATACAATTTTATGTGAATATACAAATTGTTTGCATGACCAACTTAAGGCTAGGTTTCTATATCTGCTGCTGATTTGAACAGAACTAAGAAAGACAAAGAGCGTTTGATATATCCCAGCATGACAGTGGTGTTTCAAAAGTGTTTGTCTTAGCAACAAATTTTCCTGCTATTAAGATATATTTTCCTGGGTACCCTAAAGGCATACATATATACATCAAGTGCTATCGACTGATCAAGCACCATGTATTTTGTGCCAAGTGCACTGAGGAATCCTATAAGGCATGTCAGTGGCTTTTATTGGCAGGTGATTAATGAAAGGAACCATAGATATGCTGATAGGCTCCTATTACCACTTCAACTGAAAAAAGTTCCCTGTTCATCAGGTCTGTATTTGACACTCTCAAAGACAATTGCTTTTGCGGATCAAGTAAAGTTTTTGGATTAACTACACTACACAAAAGTGGCAGAAAAATCGTCTTCATTTTTTTTTTAATCTACTTCAAAATAGATCAATCAATGAATCATTTAATTATATTGGTACCATTTCTCACAGAAATTCCCTTTTCTTTCTACTCTGGGGTAAAATGTAGAAAACCAACATGTGTGACATGTAAATAAACATACTTTTTATTGGAAAGAAAAATAATATTTAAGCACCACGCCACATCCTTTACACATACTACCTTAACATTTACAACAGTTTTTATATACATCTGATAAAAATTAACGTTCTAGCAGCATCATCTGAGGAAGGGATCTATTTGCTTACTTATGCGACAAGTTCAAAAGGAGAATAGGTAGAGTCAGAAGTAGGTACAGGAGTATGACGATGGTCTCAGGAATATGGGCTGCTTTAAACATTTATCACGTGTATTTTACTCCTTCGTTGGTCTTATTTTGAGTCACGCTTTAATCAAGGGATAAAAAATGAGTCACTAGCAACTTTGATATTTTATTGTCCTCAAGGCTAGCCATAATTTTAAAATGCAAGTGTCAACTTTCCAAGAGAAATCTTGGGGGATTCTGGATAGGCTGATATTTACACTGTTTTCAGTTTAACCAACAGAATCTTTGATAAAAGGCCTGAAGAAAATACAAACTCTCAAAATGAAAGAGTTATAAATTTTTACAGAAATGTTAGGAAGAATAATACCATGTTCTTTACAAAAGTATTATGATTCCCAATATATGTCAGCATAGCAAATTAAATGAAGGCCCACCCAAATATATGTCCTAATCTCTCAAAACCATGAATGTGACCTTATTTGAAAAGTAGGTTGCATTAGTGTGTTTTGCATTACTATAAAGGAATATGTGGGACTGGGTGATTTATAAAGAAAAGAGGTTTGATTGACTCACAGTACTGGAGGCTGTACAAGAACTAGGCATCTGCTAGGTTTTTGGTTAGGGCCTCAGAAAGCTTTTACTCATGGCAGAGGGCAAGGGGAGGCAGTGTGTTACAGAGAAAGAGAGGGAGCACGAAAGTGGGAGAAGAGAGGTCCCAAACTGTTTAACAACCAGACCTGCCACAAACCAGTAAAGCAAGAACTTACTCATTACACAATGGGGAGGGCACAAAGCCATTCATGAAGCATCTGTCCCTATGACCTAAATATCCCCCATGTCCCACCTTCGAAATTGGGGATTTATTTCAATATAAGATTTGGAGGGAACAAATATTCAAACTATATCAAGTGTCTTTGTAGAATTAATCAAGTTAAAAGTTTTTGAGATTATATTGTACTGGATTGTTGAGTGGACCTGAAATCCAATATAAGTGCCCTTGTAAGAGATACAAGAGAAAAAATACACCGATGAAGAAGATAAAGCCATGTGAAGATGGAGGCACAGATTGGAGTTATGCTGCCAAAAGGGAAGAAACACCTGGAATCAGCAGAAGCCAGAAGAGGAAAGAAAGTTTACTCCCACTGATCGTTTGATGAGCTCACAAGACTACTGATACCTTAATTAGGACTTGTGGCCTCCAGAACTGTGAGATAATAATTTGTTGTTGTTTAATCTGACTAAGTTGTGGTAATTTGTTAACACAGCCAAAGGAAACTAATACGGTCAGTGAGAAAATTGAGTTCAAAGCTCAAAGCAATTTGCCCATGTGTGTACAACTAGTAATTAGCAAAGTAGAATTTAAAACCAACCATTTTATTTGACTCTTAAATTCCCTGTTCATTCTGTTGTTTGCACAGCATTGATATTTTACAAATTTATTGGGTAACAATTATAATTCAAATGCTTACTTCCCTCACTAAAGCATAGATTCATATGGGGAAGACTACGTTTTTATTCTTTCTTCATGCTTATAGTAATCTTTTATTTTATTGTTTTTTATATTGTCAGAAGAGCAAGACTTTTTTTGCTCCTCTCTGGTAAATCACCCTTAAAAAAAAAAAAAAGTTTTATTTTTCTTAATTTCAACCTATATACAGATTCATCTTGGTTGTATATAGTCAATATATTCAGTTCTGACTTTCTACTTCCATTTTTTGGTAATTTAGCTATCTACATTTAAATCTATATTAAACTCTATATTTATACCCATATATCTATCTCTTCTATTTCATATATATATATATATATGTATAGTGTTTAGAGATAACCTACATATATTGAAGAAATTTAGAATATTTACCTATGTTGCTGAATATACATATATATTTATATGTATTGCTACATATATATTGCAAATATATGTAGGTTTCTTATGTCTAAATGTACATTATGGAGTCATATATTTAAATTTTTGCACTTCATACTTCCTCTGTTTAGAATGTCCTTTACCTATTTCCATCTGTCAAACTGTAACCAGGGTTTGAGTTTTATATTCAGAAAACACATACACACACAAATACACGCACACACACAATCTTTCCAGGTCACTCTAGTATAAAAAGAGAAAACCATCTTCTTTTATTTCCCACAGAGATGCTTGTATGTGTACTACAGTATGAAAATGTTTTATAGTTACTGAGTATTAGGTTTTAAACTGTTGAGAAACTTTGGAATCATTGTATAGACCCAAACCTCAAAAAATAACTCTTTAAAACTGAAATGTAAATCTACTCATGAGAATACTAGAACTGCAAAAATGTTTACACAGTTCTTAGACATTTTAATTTTCCTAAAATATATTTCACATCATTCTATGGCCTTCATAGCAATATCTTACTTGAAAAACAAGTTTATCCAGTCAGAAAATTATGATGCCCTCCCTTAACTCTGTTTAATGCTGCAATGTGCTAGTAGTGACTGAAGATGAGACCAAAAACAGAGTGTCAGTGTAAGAGGGTAGGGTGAAAGTGACAGGTAGAAATATACACAGGAGGTGTAATTTATAATTAGCTTAAGAGACCTGAACAGCTTTCTGAGCACCTTCACAAATGTCTATCTAACGCAGTGCTTTATATGTCCTGCAAATTACATGGTCCTTCTTGGTAGAAGGTTGGAGAACACAGAGATCAGTTATCTCTGAGAAAATGTATTGCTAGGAAAATTTGGTAAAAGATTTATAGCCACAAAACAACTAATTTAAGATACTTGCTTTCCCTGACTTATTATCATTTTCCTCCCAAATCTATTGTCAACTATCATGATGCTAATAAAGAACTAGTCCAATCCTGTGAGGAATGATGATCAGACATAGTTCTGGACTTAGTTTTGTTGGCAGAGATCGTCCACCACTAAATTATACTTCCTCATGCAACAGTTCATAATTGTTACAAAAAATTAGCTACCAAGTTCCATGCTTCTCAAACCCTTTTCTATTTGGCATGGATTTGTAGACTTTCTCAACACTTTTGCAATTAGGCATGGACTTCTCACCAATGAAACATAAGTGCATGAGGAGAAGTGATGCATGTACTTCTAGGCCTGGTTCATAACAGAATTCCAAGTTTGTTATTCTTTTTTATTTTATAATATTTTGAGTGCTGGAAATGCAATCAACCTCCAAGATAGTCTCAGAGAATGTTGTGTTTAAAATGATAGAGCCTCTATCTTCTAGAATCCCTCAATTATTATATGAAAGAGTATCACCTGCTGAACTATTCTCCAGAATAAGCAAGAATAAGAAATAGACTTATGCTGCTTTTAGTCATTTGAAATTCCTTTTGTTTCATCAGTTAGATTACTCTAAACAATACTTTCATAAATAATAAGTCATCATAAAAATAAAAAGATGGACAATGAATACAGAATTATGCCAACTATTGGAAGAAAACTTTGAACGTCAAGCAATACCAACAAATATTTAAATAAAATAAAATACCTTTATATAAACCAATACAGTATATAAAAAACTTTTAAAGTTTCTGGTTTTAAGAATTAAGAAAAAATTAATGGCTATCTATGCAAAATGAGAATAAACCGCTGATAAGCATTCAAAAATATGACTGGAAACATGACTTCTCAATGGTAGTACTTAATTCTCGAAGAACAGTAAAAAAATTACACGAACTACCTATTTTTATACCCAGCCATTTTTTTATTAAATAAAAATTTGACATGCACATTTTTTTCAAACACAGGAAAAATCTTTAGGGGACAGAGAACACTTCTTGAACAAAATTAAACAAGCAAAAATTCCCAGAAGTACTTAAGGATATACCAGTCTAAGATGAAAGAAAACAGAAGATTTTATAGGGATATATTCAGCAAATGTAAAAAATTCTTATAATACTTAATTTCTCGGGAGATTTAAAAATATGTCTTATATATGCAGTATATATAATACATACATAATTATATATATATATTATATATACCTTTAGTCACTTTTTTCTTACTATAATACAGTACTATGCTAGAGTATTAATAGTATAGAATATATGGTACATTTATAGTATATAATATTTGTAGTCTAGTTATTTATTTATACTATATTTTGCTATTTATAAATAGTGTTTATATAATAGAAATTTATTCATATAGTATACATCACTTTCTGTGGAAGGACTTCTATTCAAATTGATCCTCCTATTCTAATTGCTAACCCCAGCAGTATCTTTCTTACCTCTTTTATTTTCTTTATAAATTATTTAATTTATGTTTTTGTATAGATACATATATATTTATTCATTTTATTATCCATCTGTTTTCACTAAAATGTAAGCTAGAAAGTTTTTATAATATATATATACACAGACATACATACATATATTCATTTATTTATATAGTAATTGCAGGGAATGAAGGTGATTAGAATTTTCAAGTAAAGGCAAAATCTGAATAATAAATAGAAACATGATTGTGATCATACTATGTTACTGACTATTCAGTACAGTTTATTTAGAAAATCATAAGGTAATGACTGCTTAATATTTCTATTACTTAAAAGCAACTGCAAAGCATATAACGTGATGATTACAAAACCACATATATTATTTAAAATACCATGGAATAGAATTAATTAGAAGTCCAAATGTTCATGGAAAATGTATAAAAGTAGACGCAGTAGGAAAAAATGTAAAGCAAGATGATTTCAAACACAGAGAAATAACAATACATTTTTCACCACAACGAAACAAAAACTGGAATCAATGAAAATCACATCACAAGGGAACTAGCTACCTGGAAATTAAAAGGCAACAGAAACAGCAGTCACTAAAATGACCCATGACCTGTTTTGTATTTGCCTTTGTATTTGCCATTCCTTTTGCCTAGACAGCACTTTTCTCAGATGTTCACATCCCTCAGCTTAACACTTCAGTCTTAGCCCAAACGTCACCTTCACAGAAAAGATTTCCTGATTCTGCTATTCAAATTGCTAACACCAACACTCTCTCTCTTTCTTACCTCTTTTTTCTCCACAAATTATATAATTTTTGTATATGTATACGTACATACGTAGTTATTTATTTTATTATCTGTCTGTGTTCACTAAAATGTAAGCTAGAATATTTTCCTTATTACATTCATTGATGTATCCCTAATTGCCTAGAAAAATTCCTCTGACATGACAGGAGGTTGGTGTATGTCTGTTGGATGAATTAATAAGTTAATTAACATATGTAGTTAAAGGATTCATGCTTGAAATTGATTGAGCTGCTTGAATGTTAGGATTTTAACAACATATTTTATTTATTTTTTTCTGAATTTGGTCATGAAGGAAAACATTTTAATTTTGAGAGAAAGAGATATCTATTAATCAAAGAATAGTACCAAAAAGTCGAAACTTTGGCCAGGTGTGGTGACTCACTGCCTGTAATCCCAGCCCTTTGGGAGGCTGAGGCAGACAGCTCACGAGGTGAAGAGATTGAGACCATCCTGGCCTACATGGTGAAACCGAGTCTCTAATAAAAATACAAAAATTAGCTGGGTGGGGGTAGAGGTGTGCCTGTAGTCCCAACTATTCGGTAGGCTGAGGCAGGAGAATCGCTTGAACCCAGGAGACGGAGTGAGCCGAGATTGTGCCACTGCCCTCCAACCTGGCAACAGAGCCACACTCCCTAAAAAAAAAAAAAAAAAAAAAAAAAAAAAAAAGTTATATTTTTAATAGGAAGAATCACTTAAAGAGAAAGGATATTTTGTAACTGAGCTGAGAATTGTAGAATAAAAAGGAGTTACCTTGTCAAAGAGGAAAAGAAAGAAGATTATAGATACAAGGAATTTCTTATGAAAGGTGAGAGAGTACATGGTAAGCACAAAGAATTGAAAGAAGGCCTGTGTGGGGAATCTCCAAAATTGTCTAGTTATGGTATGATGGCAACAAATGAGCACATTGGTGGAACTTGAGAAAAGCTAACAGATTGGGAATAATTTAAAATAAAAAGACAATAATTGGTATTGGATTAAATATGTGAATATGGGGTTGGAGAGAGAAGGAGGTGTCATGAATGATTCCTACATCATTGCATTTGAAATTGTATAGACAATAGATTCATTAATTTAAATGTGGACTGTAAGAAGAGATTCACATCAGGGAAAGAAGTTTAATTTTTCATATCTTAAGGCATGAAGGCATGATGGATAATGTGTTGAGTAAGAAACAGTTGGAAATAAATATCTGATGCTCAACATATTCAGTTTATGAACTATCTACAAATAGGCAGGTCAGAAAGTCTTGGATGAAAATTGAATTAACAAGAATGGGATTATCTAAGTTCTTAGTAAATGATATTACCCAGGGATGTCATTCTGAAAGTCCTACTTTGAGAACTTTGAATGTACTGTGAACAAAGAAAGGACAATGAGTCTGCAAAGGAGAAAAAGAAAAGCAAGCAAAAGGCAGAGAGAAAAACAGGAAGAAGTGTTACAGAAAATAAAAACGAGAGTAAATTGTAATTGTAAGGGGTTGATTGGTAGAGGACAGCAAGGTCATTCATGCCAAACACAACTGAAATGAAGACAGAAAAAACATCTCTACTTACCAACAAAAATGTGACCACTGGCCAAAAGCAAACTAATGCTATGAAAGGAACCTAGTTATCTCCATAATTTAGGATGCACATACCAGGAAATTGGACTTCGGATTCGGAATCATATGAGCATCACCTCTGATTTTACAAGTCTGCATTTTTAATTTTGGTTCATACTCAGAAATACGGTCTTGTTCTCAGAGGATTTTTTTTTCAGAATTAAATTATAAACAGATGTGAATTTTCAGTGAACATCAAGGTGACTTGCCTCTTCAATTATTTTGGATCTTAAACTCTCTCATTAAGTTTGGTCCTAATTTGCTTCCCAAATCATCTGCTTCAGTTGTTGATATCATCCATGTTAGCAGTAGAGTTGTCTGAACAACTCTACTGAACCTAAAACTCAAAGTTTTAATAGTATAATTCTCTTCTAAGTTGTTACTTAGAATAATGCTGCATTCAAAATACAAGTAACAAAAATGCCTATCATTTTAATTCTGCTTTCAGATGCAATTAGTCTACTACAAGACCAGGGATGGTGACATTTATCATTTGCAACTTTGACTTAGCAACTTTGTTTCCATTCATTCTCTGCCTACAAAACCCTACTTTATGTATCAGTCGAAATCATTTTTGCCATGTATAATATCACTGTCTGTACACCTTTCTCTAATGTCTGGTTCTATGGCATGTGGCTCCAAAATTTAATTTTTTAAATAGCAAAATCTTCAATGGAACTTATATAGACAGTCAGTTTGAGAAAAGGCTTTATTAATTAATAAAAATAATTTGTATTTTCACAGAGACTTGCAGTCTGCAAATTTACATTGAATGTCCTTATTATATAGTTAAGTATATGCTGCTTTGCTTTTTGTCTAGAATACTTGGTTCTGGCTAGCACTTTTTCCAAAGTGTATGTCTCTAATCTCCATGAAATTTCCTAATCTCCTTTTGACTGTGAACTGAAACTCCAATGACCATCTCATTCAACATTAAAAATAATGTTAATTCCCTTAAGATATAAATCCAACAAATTAGGAGTTACATTGATGCCATACTTAAATATACACGGTAAATTGTTTCAGCTGTACTTTGGACCCTGAGTTCACAGTCTTGGAAGACAGATCCAAAACATTTTTAAAAATACAGATGTAGTCACTTTGATGTGCTGATACCTTGTTTCATTTTCTGTTTACAGTGGTGAGAAATTAACTTGTTGAAGTTCTTTAGTGGATATATTAAAGCCCAGGGGATATTATCTTCAGGCACAATAGTTATTGCATGAAGTTGGCCTTAAGAATAATTAACTTCTGATTTCCCTCTCTGTATTCCCTCATGCAGAATAAGAACTGTTACTAATGATGTTGATAATAATAATATGTGCCTCAATTATTTTATGTTAAAATTTAAATAACAAAAAATGCTTTTAAGATCCAACTTTTGTTATGAATATTTAGATTTAGGAGTTTGCTAGTGAATATAGTTTGGTATCTTCTACTCTGACTATTTTCTAATTAGAAAATACTCCTCTCTGTAGTTATTGGGATATCATTTTCTATCTGGTTTCATACATTTAACTATATTTATAATTCACATCAAAATATGTTCATTCAAGCATAAAAGGCCTGATTATCTCAGTTCAGGTTTGTGGTAGTACTTAAGCTTTCATTATTTTTAGGCCTCAGAGAAAAAAGAAATATTCTTACATCTCATTTAGTGCCTATATAGCTTTGTATATCTGGATATTTTTGTTTCATTATTATCTAGAATACAAAGCAACAACTGAAAAGACAGACCAGGGTTGGGACTGAGATAACTTGTGAAAAAAAATTATTCCAATGCAGTAAAGCCCTATATGAATGTACTGCAAAGATTCGAGGATGCATTCCCTAATATAGTCTGTGTTTTGACAGACAACAATACAGTCTAGAATTGTACTTTCTAAAAAAAAAATCTTATTTCCACAGGCAAAGAATACATATACATCCACATGCATCACAGCACTAATTTACTTACATGGCTCCAGGGTTTCATGCAGATTCTGCTACGAATGCTATTCCATTATTTGGAGTTTTGAGAGACAAGAAAGTTCAATTAGGCTTCTTTGCAAAATGGTATATATGATACATTCAGACGAAAACACCTTAATAGAAAAAAAGAAAAAAAAAAACCCTTAGAAAAGGAGAAAAAAACCTTTATTTACAATGAAAATGCCCATTTTAGTACTTTTTATTTTCACTTATATACACAAAGATAAAAATACTCATAAGACAAAAATAGACATTAGTAACTTAGATATCACCAGTTCTTACAAAAATGATTCAATATTTCAAAAAAGTTAGGACTTTTCCAAACAACTCTTTAAATATATCTAGACATCTGTTGCCTAGTTGAGTTGTTAACATTTTTGGATAAGGATATTTCCTAGCCAACTATTCTTGAAAGCTATGCTTTGAATTATTTTATTTGAGCTAGATGAAATGGATAACACACCAAGGGCTTTATTCTCAACAGACCTCTGTTTTAAGTTACTCTTTATGTTGGAGGTGAGGAAACAGACACCTGATGCTTTCCTGCCATCTTAGTTTTATCCAAACTGAAAATATTTCTTTTAGACAAGCATCGTTCAGAGGAATCCTTTGCTTTTTGTAGCACTTTGAAATCAGACATTGAAAATTCGAGAAATTTTTTTTTCAAGTGAGCTTAGTTTTCTATTTTACCCTGAAAATAATCTTGAATAAAATTTGTGCCAGGAACATATTTTTACCCATCACATAGCAGAGACAACTCCCTGCCAGCAAAACACTGACTATTATTTACTTCTCAAAGTATATACAGGTTGAGCATTACTAATCTAAATTCAGAAACTCAAAATGCTATAAAACGCAAACACCATAAGCAGAAAATTTCACATCTGACCTCATGTGAGGAGTTGCAGTCAAAATGCAGTCAAAAGTTTGCTTTATTTACAAAATTATTTAAAATATTGTATAAAATTATCTTTAGCCTATGTGTACGAGGTATATATAAAACATAAGTAAATTTCGTGTTTAGACTTGGGTGTCATCCCAAGATATCTCATTGGTAAATGTGAGTATTCAAAAATTCAAAAAATTCTACATTTGAAACATTTCTGGTTCCAAGCACTTCAGATAAGAGATACTCTATTGGTATAAAACATTATTTTACTAATAGTTTAAAAATATATAAACTTTCATGGACACATGCTGCAAACACATATTAGATATTTTTTCCCAAATCTAATTAAAAATTTTGAAGTATTGACTCTTTTTGGTGGCCTAACGTTTAGTTTTCTTTTAATAATGATAGTGTAGTATACATTATAGTTGTTTAATTATTTTATAAAATCAATATTTAAATGACAGAATATTTGGTAATATAAATTAATACAGCCTCTTTGTTCTTATGGTTTATATTATATCTACCCAAGAAATATTCTCTGTAAAAATATACCGTATCAATATGTAATTTATATAATCATTTTATATAAACCTACCATAAACCAGAGAAAAACTATTGAATTCTATGTAACTCAAAGCACAGATGATGTACCTTAAAAATTCAAGTTACCTTGTATTATACTAACAAAACATATCTTTTAAACTATATATTTTTTTATAAAGCTCCATGTCCAGATTAAGGGAAAAATTAGTGTCTAAGGTATATTGCTAGTTGCAAACTGATATACTGAACTTTTAGGCAAGAATTTATTTCATAAAAATAGTTTTCAATGATGTCAGGAATTTTAGGACAGCAATCAGTACAATGTAAAAGCACACATTTTCTCTCAAATGGTGAGACATTTTGTACTTGAGAAAAATTAATCTATCTTGAAAAATATGGTTCTTAATGAGGCACAAATCTGAATATATTTTTGAAAGATATTAAGGCATGAAAGTATCTTATCTGTATGAGAGCTAGTTATTAGTGACAGCTTGGTATTTTAAGCTTAATATTCAATAAAACATATGTTTGCATTTTCATGAATTTTTCCTTTGAAAGTATCTTTTTGATAAAAACAAACATTTGCCAGTTTAAATTAAGAAACAGAAATCATCAGACCACCAGAAATTGTATGTCTTGTAGATAAAATCCCCCTTAAAAATTATATTGAGACTTATTGGCTTGCAGAAAAGTCAGAAAATTATTAAATTCTTAGCAAACATTACATACTTTATGTCAGTCTAACATTACTGCATTTAAATATTTATGACCTATTTATTCTTAGCAATTATATATACTACTTTGTTTATAGTTATCAATTATTGTTTTTTTTTTTTTTAGTTTTCTAGAGTGTTTCTTTTAGTTAGAATTAGTCACCTAAGCTATATAGAATGTTTTTATTTTAGTAAATATCAAGTAGAACTAATCACAGTTACTAAATAATTTAGATTCAACATTTACCAATAAAAGAAGGAATTGATGACTTATACAGGTACTTAATTACATAATATCTTTTTGGATAGCTCAAGCTGAGAACTAGCTTTGTGTTACACAGTGTCCATCAGAAGTACTGATCACTAACACTTATAGAATGGGATAATACATCAGGTTCTGCTTTAACTGCTTTAATTACATTGACTTACTATATATCAAAGCAACACCTATGATGTAGGTACTATTATAATCTCATTCTATAGACTATGAAAATGAAGTATAAAGAAACTGTAACTTATCAAAGATCACTAGCCAAAAATGTTAGAACAGGGGATTCAAATTGAAGAGTCTGGATCCACAATCTGGTCTCTCCTTCATTGTGCTACTTTACCTGCAAAGAGTTGAGCTTCTGTGGAGTTACTAAGAAGCTGTCAAATTAACAAACCCAATCTCTTTTTGTAGAAATAAATGGCTTAACAGGAATGATTCTTTCGCATTTCTTGAACATTCTTCAACAATTTCTTTTAATTTTCTTACAACTTCTATCAACGTTTGCCTTTTCACTTTTCTCTAGGAGTTTTGTTTTATGGTGGAACAGTGCAGAGAGTGGCTGGGTCATTTGGAGTTAGTTTTCAGAAACAAGATGAGATAAAGAATGAAGTGCAAGCCTTCCATCCAAAAAAAGTCCTGGAGACCTTTTAACTTGTCTCTATTTCAATTATCATTGATCCAACATAGTCAAGGCAAGCAGACAAATGAGGATTTATGTTATTATTGTGTTATTATTGTAATCATTTGTTACATTTTAGAAACATCTGAAAAAGCATTTTAGAGACGTTATGAAGAGATGTTACTTCTGAAAAGATGAAAATGGTGCCAAATACACCAAGTGTAGATTTATAGTTCAACAAACATAAAGATAGCCTGCTTCAGACACAATGATTTATATCTACCACATGAGAGAGGCAAGAATTTTGAATATGAATTTAATTAAATCCATTCAGGGGGCACATTCCATGATTGAATTTAATAGTTATTCAAAAATAATTTTGAAATATTTATTTTAAGGGTAGAGTTACTGACATATTATTCAAAGTTACTTCTCATGCTGAAATACACTTTCTTTTAATGTCATCCCAAAATATGTATAGTAAAGTCTAATAAGAGATGGTGAAATTTAGAGGTAAAAAAAATAGCAATATTTCACACATAAAGCTACCGGGTAAGACTGGGACTGAACTGAATGTGGAATCGCATGGAATTGTTTAATCACGTGTAATACACAACTCTTGAACTGGAATTAAACATCTACATGACAACAAGTAGTAATGAATCCAAAAGTTCATCTCAGTTTTAAGGATTGGAGAAACCTGAGTAGATCTCTGAGTTCTGTTTCTCTTATTCTCAAACATTTGACTAAAAGACTATTATCAGAAAAGATAAAAGACAACTGTCATAAATGTAGAGAAAAGATAATCCTTATATATTGTTAATGGGAATGTAAGTTGGTACAGCCATGATGGAAAACATTATGGAGGTTCTGCAAAAAATTAAAAATAAAATGTCCATATGATCCAACAGTCACAGTTCTGGATATGTATTTAAAGGGAATAAAATTTAGCTCTGAAAGAGATGTCTAGATGTCATGTTCATTGCTGCATTATTCACAATAACCGAGATATGGAAACAACCTACATATTGGTCAACAAACGAATGGATAAAGAAATGTGGTACACACACACACACACAAGCACACACAGACAATAAAATATTATACAGCCTTAAAGAAGAAACAAATACTGCCATATGTGACAAGAATGAAACTAGAGGGCATTATGCTACATGTAATAAGTCAGAAACTGAAAGACAAATACTGCATGATTTTATTCATATGTGGTGCCTAAAAAAGTCAAACTCACAGAAGCAGAATAGAATGGTGGCTGCTGGGGTTTGGGGTGGAAAAAGTATGTATGGTTGACCTAAGGCTTTCAAAGTTAAGTTATTCAAGATAAATAATTTCTAGAAATCTAATCACAGCATGGTAACTATAGTTGATTATACTCTTATTACATACTTGAAATTTGTAGAGAGAGTTAAGGTTAAGTGTTCTCACCACACACACATAGACACCAACATAGTGTAACTAAGGGAGACGATGGAGGTGTGAATTAGCTTAACTGAAAATAATCATTTTACATTGTGTGCTTATATCAAAACATCATGTTGCATATCTTAAATAGATACAACTTTTATTTCTCAAATATACTTCAATAAAACTGGGGGGGAAAACTTTGAATAAATAAACCTGATAATATTGCCCTTTTCTGAGTTTATACAGTTCTCAATTAAACAACATTAAAAGATGAAAAGCCATAAAAATAATTTGGTCTTTATGCTATTCTTAAAAATTTTCATTTCCAAGTGTTTTGTCCTTGTTCATATGGTGTAAGAGATTACCAAGGGAATTTGAACCAGATCTCCAGCTCTACTTACACTCCTGAATATATCTACGCTCTTCTGGACTTAGTCATCTCATGACAAGCAGACATTTAATATTTATAAAAGATAAAAAGACGAAGAAATATTTCTTTTAAAAACTTGTATTACTCAATCAGAACTTCTAGAAATAAAAGACATTTGGGGAACTATAAAATGCAGTGGAAAGTTTTAACGATAGACTACACCACACAGAAGAAAACATTTCAGAACCCAAAGACAAGACTTTCAATTAACCCAAACAAACAAAAATTAAAACAAATTAAAACTAAAAATAAAGAGCGATGTCTGAAAGAAATATGGGATTATGTAAAAAGACCAAACCTATGAATGTTCCTGAGGTTGAAAAGAGAGAAAAAGTCTCAAAAACCTATTTGAAGGACTAATTGAGAAAAACTTTCCTGGCCTTGTTAAAGATTTAGACATTCAAATACAAGAAGCTTAAAGAACTCCTGTGAGAGTCATTGCACAAAGGACATCACCAAGACATGTAGTCTTTGGGCTTTCTAAAGTCAATATGAAGGAAAGAATTCTAAGTGCAGTGAGACAAAAGCATCAAGTAACCTACCTGAGAAAACCTGTCAGACTAACAGCAGACTCCTCAGTAGGAATCTTGCGAGCCAGCCAGAGGGTATTGGGTTCCTATCTCTAGTCTCCTTAAGCAGAATAACTCTCAGTCAAGAATTTTGTATCCAATAAAACTAAGTTTCATAAATTAAGAAAAAATAGTCTCTTTTAAACAAGCAATTGCTGAGGGAATTTATCAACATTACACCACACTTAAAAGAAATGCTAAAAGGTGTTCTAAGACTTGAAACAAAAGGTCAATATGCCCCAGAAGAGAAAGTCTTGAAAGAACAAAATTCACAGGGCTAATAAAACAATAACACAATAAAGAATGCAAAGTCAATATGTAATAACATTATGACTGTAACAGTACCTCATATATTAATATTAAGGTCGAATGTCAACGGTCTAAATACTCTACTTAAAAGATACAGATTGGCAGAATGTATTAAAAAATTACAAACCAAATATTTACTGTCTTCAGGAGATCCACTTAACACATGGGTATTCTTATAGACTCGAGGTAAAGGGGTGGAAAAATATATTTTATTCAAATGGAAACCAAAAGCAAATATGAATAGCTATAGTTATATTAGATAAAAACAAATTTTAAAGCAACAGCAGTTAAAAGAAACAACAAAGAAGGTCATTATATAATAAGTAGTTCAACTCAACAAGAAAATATAACAATCCTAAAAATTTATGCATCTAACTCCAGAAAGAGTGCATAAAGCACTACTAGACCTAAAGAAAGAATTAGACAGCAACACAATAATCGTGGAGAATATAAACACTATACTTACAGCACTAGACAGATAATCAAGGGAGAAAGTCAATAAAGAAAAACTGCACTTAAACTGCACTCTAGAACAAATGGACCTAACAGAGATTTACAGAATATTCTAGCCAAGAACTGCAGAATATACACTCTTCTCAGCACAGGGAACATGATGCAAGATAGATCATATGATAGGTCACAAAAAATGTCTCAATAATTTTGTTGAAATCAAAATCATATTAAATATCTTCTCAGACCTTAGCAGAATGAAACTGGAAATCAATTCTAAAAGAACACTCAAAACTATACAAACATATGAAAATAAAACAATCTGCTCCTGAATGATTTTTTGCTTAACAATAAATCAAAATGGAATATTTTTCAAAAAATTCAAAATAAATGATAACAGTGATAAGAGTTATCAAATCCTGTGGGATACAGCAAAAGCAGTGCTAAAAGGAAGGCTTTTAGTGCTAAATGCCAATAGTAAAAAGTCTAAAAGGTAATAAACTGGTAACCCATTGTCATGCCTCAAGGAACTAGAGAGAAAAGAACCAATCAAACCCAAAGTTAGCAGGAAAAAAAAAATAGAAATAACAAAATCAGAGCAAAACTAAATGAAATTGAAAAAATACAAACACAGACACACACCCCAAACAAAAATTAATAAAACAAAAAGCTGGTGCTTTGAAAAGATGAAATTAAAAGGCCACTAGCTAGATTAACCAAGAAAAGATTGATTCTGAAAAGTTCAATTAGAAATGAAAATGGAGACATCATATCTGACAACTTAGAAATACAAAAGATAATTAGAGACTACCATGAACACAAGCTAGAAAATCTAGAGAAAAGGGATACATTTCTGGAAATATACAACCCCCACCTCTAGCTTGAATCAGGAAGAAACAGAAATACTGAACAGATCAATAACAAGCAGTGAGATTAAATCAATATGGAAAAAACTGCCAAGAGCAACAAAAAAGCTCAGGGCCAGATTGATTTACAGCTGAAGTCCATCAGACATTTAAATAACTGATAACAATTCTACTGAAACTATTCCAAAAGATTCAAAATGAGGGAATGTTCCCTGATTTATTCCATGAAGCCAGTATTATCCTCATAACAAAGCCAAGAAATGACATGACAAAAAAAAAAAAAAAAAGAAAAAAAAGATAAAACTACAGAACAATATTCCTGATGACTAGAGATGTAAATATCTTCAACAAAATACCAGCAAACTGAATCCAACAGCATGTCAAAAACATAATTCACCATGATCAACTGGGTTTCATTCCAGGGATGTGGGGATGTTTGTGATTCTCAATACAATGTGATTAATCACATAAACAGAATTAAAAACAAAAAACATGTGAGCATCTCCATAGATGTAGAAAAAACAGGCATAGAAGGAACATACCCCAAAATAATAAAAGACGCATATGAAAAAATCCACAGCCAACATCCTACTAAGTGGGGAAATGTTGAAAGCATTTTCCCTAAGAACTGGAATAAGAAAATAATGCACACTTTCACACTTCTATTTAACATAGTACTGGAAGTCCTAGCCAGAGCAATTAACCAAGTTAAAAAAAAAACCAAAAAACAAAAAACAAAACAAAACAAAAAAAAATAAAGTACCTAGATTAGCAAAGAAGTAGTCAAACTATCTTTGTTTACTGATGATATAATCTTACACTCAGAAAAGTCTAAAGAGTCCTCCAAAATACTCCTGGATCTGACATATAAATTCAGTGAGGTCTTGGGTTACAACATTACCGTAGAAAAACAAGTAGCATTATTATCCACTAACAACGACTAAGCTGAGAATTAAATCAAGAATTCAATCCACTTACAATAGTTTAAAAAAAAATACCAGGAATATACTTAGCCAAGGAAGAAAAAGATCTCTAAAAAGAGAACCAAAGAACACACTGAAAGGAAACATAGATGAAACAAATGTGAAAATACACCCCATGTTCATGAACTGAAATAACTAACATTGAGAAAAATGACCATAATATCGAAAGCAATCTACAGATTCATTGTAATTCCTATAAAATTCCAACATTATTTTAACATATTTAGAAAATTTGAAAGTGTATAGGGAACCAAAAAAGAGCATTATAGCCAGTACAATCCTAAGCAAAAAGTATAAATCAGGAGGCATCACATTACCTGACTTCAAATTCTTTTACAAGTCTGCAGTAACAAAAACAGCAAAGTACTGGTATAAAAGTAGATACACAGATCAATATAACAGAACCCGGAATCCAGAAATAAAGTTAAATACTTATCTCCAATCAGTTTTTGACAAGGTATATTAGTCTATTCTCACACTTCTATAAAGACTTGCTCGAGATTGGATAATTTAGAGAGAAAAAAGTTTTAATAGGCTACCAGTTCCACATGGCTGGGGAGGCCTCAGGAAACTTACAATAATGGCAGATGGTGAAGGGGAAGCAAGGTATTTTCTTCACAAGGGGACAGGAGGGAGGATGAATGCAGGGGAACCACCAAGTATTTATAAATCCATCAGTTCTCATGAAAACTCACTCACTATCATGAGAAGAGAATGCAGGAAATCACCGCCATGATCCAATTACCTCCACCTGGTCTCTCTCTTGACACGTGGGGATTATGGGGATTATGAGGATTATAATTCAAAATGAGGTTTGGGAGAGCACACAAAGCCTAACCACATCATTCCACTCTTGGACCTTCCAAAATGTCATGTTCCTTTCACATTTCAAAGCCAATTATGCTTTCCCAGTAGTCCCCCAAAATCTCGATTCATTCTGTCATTAACCCAAAATCCAAGTCCAAAGCCTCATCGAGACAAGGCAAGTCCCTTCTGCCTAGAAGCCTGTAAAATTAAAATCAAGTGAGTTACTTCCAAGATACAATGGAGGTACAGGTATTGGGTAAATATTTTCTTTCCAAATGGAAGCAATTAGCCAAAACAAAGATGCTACAGGCCCTATGCAAGTTCAAAACACTGCAGGGCAGTCATTAAATCTGTAAGATTAATCTGAAATTATCTCCTTTGACTTCATGTCTCACATCTGGGTCATGTTAATGCAAAAACTAGATTTCCCACAGTCTTGGGCAACTCCAACCCTGTGGCATTTCAGGGTACAGCCCTCTTCCTGGCTGGTTTCGTAGGCTGGTGTTGAGTGTCTGCAACTTTTCCAGGCACAAGGTGCAAGCTACCAGTGGATCTGCCATTCTGAGGTTTGGAGGAGAGTGGCCCTCTTCTCACAGGTCCAATAGGCAGTACCTCAGTGGGGACTCTGTGTGCAATTTCCTCATTTTCCTTCCACACTGCCCTAGCAGAGGTTCTCTATGAGGAATGCACCCCTGAAGCAAACTTCTGCCTGAACATCTAGGTGTTTCTATATATCCTCTGAATTCTAAGTGGACATTCCTAAACCTCAATTCTTGACTTCTGTGTAGCCACAGTCTCAACACCATGGGGAAGCTGCCAAGATTTGGAGCTTTCAGCTTCTGAAGCAATGGCCTGAGCTGGACATAGGCATCTTTTATCCATGGCTGAGAAGCAGGGCATCAAGTCCTGAGACTGCACAAAGCAGTAAGATCCTTCATCCAGTCCACAAAATCAATTTTCCTTCTAGGCCTCTGGGCTTGTGATGGGAGGGGCAGTTGTGAATACCTCTGACATGCTCTGGAGACATTTTCCCCATTGTTTTGGTGATTAACATGTGACTCTTCATTACTTACGCAAATTTCTGCAGCAGGCTTGAATTCTTCCCGAGAATATGAGTTTTCCATTTTTTTTTTTTTTTTTAATAATATACTTTAAGTTCTGGGATACAAACACAGAATGTGCAAGTTTGTTGCATAGATATACATGTGCCATGGTGGTTTGCTGCACCCATCAACCCATAATCTTACATTGGGTATTTCTCCTAATGCTATTCCTCCCCTAGCCCTCCACCCCTAGACAGACCCTGGTGTGTGATGTTCACTTCCCTGTGTCCATGTGTTCTCATTGTTCAGCTCCTACTTATGAGTGAGAACATGCGGTGTTTGGTTTTCTGTTCCTGTGTTAGTTTGCTGAGAATGCTGGTTTTCAGCTTCATCCATGTCCCTGCAAAGGATATTAACTCTTCCTTTTTTATTGCACCAAGGTGCCTATTTTTGGAACTTTTATGCTCTGCTTCTCTTTTAGACATTAGCTCCACTTCCAAACCATATTATTGTAAATGCATAAAAGTGAATGCTTTTAAGAGCACTCAAGGCACCTCTTGAACACTTTGCTGCTTAGAAATCTCTTCCACCAGATCCTCTAAATCATCGTTCTCAAGTTCACAGTTTCACAGATCTATATCGTGGGGCAAAATGCCACCAATCTCTTTGCTAAAGCATAGCAAAAATCACCTACATTCCAGTTCACAACAAATTTGTCATCTTTATCTGAGACCACTTTAGCCTGGACTTCATTGTCTATTATCACTATCAGCATTACGGTCAAAGCCATTCAACAAGTCTCAAGGAAGTTTCAAACTTTGCTACTTCTTCCTGTTTTCTCCTGTGCCCTCTAAATTGTTCCAGTCTCTGCCTGTTACCCACTTCCTAAACTGCTTCCACATTTTTGGGCATCTTCATATCAGCACTCCACTCTATGCATTACTAACTAACTGTATTAGTCCATTCTCACATGACTATAAAGAAATGCCCAAGCCTGGGTAATTTAGAAAGGAAAGAAGTGTAATTGACTCACAGTTCCACATGGCTAGGGAGGCCTCAGGAAACCTAAATTTATGGTGGAAGGCACCTTCTTCACAAAGTGGCAGGAGGGAGAATGAACATAGGAGGAGCTACCAAACAGTTATAAAACCATTAGATCTCATAAAAACTCACTCACTATCACGATAACAGCATGGGAGACATCATCCCCATAATCCAATTACTTTCACCTAGTCTCTCCCTTTACATGTGGGGATTATGAGGATTGGAATTCAAGATGAGATTTGAGAGGGGACACAAAGCATAACCATATTACAAGGCATATAAAAATGTTAATTTGAAAAAGAACATCCTATTCAATATATGATGCTAGGAAAACTAAATATCTACATGTAAAAGAATAAAGCTACAGCTCCATCTCTTACAATATAGAAATATTCAAGGTAAATTAAAGTTAAATATAAAACCTGAATCTATGAAAATTCTAGAAGAGCACCTAAGAAAGTCTCTTCTGGACATTGGCCTACACACACACAAACACACAAAATATAAATTAAAAAAAATATTGTGAAGGTCCCAAAAGGAAATGCAATGACAACAAAAATGAGACCTAATTAAACGAAAAGGTCTCTGCACAGCAAAATAAATAATTATCCGTGTAAACAGGCAACTCGCAGACTGAAAAAAATTGTAAACTTTGTATCTGACAAAGGACTAATATCCAGAATCTACAAACAACTCAAACAAATCAGCAAGAAAAAAGAACTAAAAAATATCATTAAGAAGCAGGCAGATGACATGAATAGACACTTCTCAAAAGAAGAAATACAAATGGCCAACAAATATATGAAAAAAGGTAGACATCACTAAACATCAGGGAAACGCAAATTAAAACCATAGTGAGATATCACTTTACTCCTGCTAGAATGTCCATAATTAAAAAGTCAAATAATAGTAGACTTTGTCATGGATGTGGTGAAAATTGAATGCTTACACACTGCTGGTGGGCTTGTAAATTAGTAAAACTCCTAAGGAAAACAACATGATGATTTCTCAAATAAATAATAATGGATCTACCATTCTATCCAGAAATCTCACTACTGGATATTTCCTCAAAGGGAAAAAGTCTATCCCAAAGACACCCACATGTACATGTTTATCACAGTAAAATTCACAATTGCAAAGATGTAGAATCAATCTAAGTGTCTTTCGCCTGATTTAAGCATAAGGAAAATATGGTATATATGCATTATAAAATATATTATCACAGAAAATAACCAAATAATCTACTGCAGCAAATTGGATGGAACTGGAGGCCATTATTCTAAGGGAAGAAACTCAGGAATCAAAAATCTAATACCACATGTTTTCACTCGTAAGTGGGAACTAAGTTATGGGTACATTAAGGCATACTGAGTGGTGTAGTGGATACTGAAGACTCAGAAAGGAGGAGGCGTGTGAGGGATGAAAAACTGCCTATTGAGTACAACGTACATTATTCAGATGACAAGCGCACTGAAATCCTAGACATCAGCACTATATAATTCATTGATATATTCAAAAACCACTTCTACTCCTAAAGTAATTGAAATAAAATTTTTAAAAAAGTGTGTTACTTATATTTTAAAGATTCTCACCAGCCTAGTTATCCAAGGTAGACAAATTAGAATGTTTTCTTTTATTATCCTCTTTCAACTATTTTAATCCACTAATTTTTTTATCTTAATATATTTCAGAGAGACAATTTTTATCATCTGCACTACAATCTTTATGTGTTCTTTTTCCTACTTTGATGTTTCTCCACTCCATTGTGTGTATCTATGTATCTCACAGGTAAAAATATATTTATATATATATAAATGTATATATATTTATGTATATATTTTATATACATATATTTATATAATATATTTTATAAAAATATATTTTTACCTGTGAGATACATAGATACATAGAATGGAGTGGAGAAACATTTACCACATTTCTTCTCTTTAAACACATTTCTTCTCTTTAAATCAACTCTAACTAAAGATATAGATGTTTGTATACAGACATTTATAGATATGTGCACATACATGGATTAATATATACACATATATAATATGCATTAAATTTATATAAATATATAATGCAACATACATTATATTTTATATATAACACATGTGTGTGTGCGTATTAACCCATTATATATTCAAGTTCTGTTATTAGAGATGGCTTTAAAACAACCACACCTCGGTAGCAAGAAGTGCACCTGGCTTCTTTGTCTTGGTTTCCAACACTTTTTTTTCTAATAAAAAGAACCAGAGATCCTTGGAGAAATAGCTGGTTCTTGTACTGGGGCAAGAATTAACCAACATGAGTCTAGAGCATCTGATAGTGCCAGGAAGTAAGAAAATGCTCAAGATAACAACAACTCTCATAACAACAAAATCCACAAGAAAGGGATATGTCAATGGGACAAATGAGCCAAATGAAAGACTTTTCAATGACCAAAGCTAGAACAGTTTCAGAAACAACATAAATACAAGTAAGAAATAAATAAACATGATTTCATACTGATATAAATTCTTGAATAATACAGCAATAGGTGATATAGACAAATCTCTCTGGAGACAAACTACAAATTATTTATGGAGATACGCTGTCCTCCAAGTGGTGGAGAATAAATGCGGACCACTGCTTAACTGTAGTCCACATAGTGACTTTCTTTCAAAGAGTATAGTACGTAGAGAGGAATAAAGAGTTACAATGGAAAAGTCTGAAATACACTATGTAAATCATGTAATAAGTATAAACATCAATAGTGATAAGTCATGTTGATAGTACTTATCTTTGATACAATGAGAAGGGCACTTCGTCTCTGTAATCTTGATCCCCAAAACCTATAATCGAAATCAAAACATGAAGAAATCATCAAGCAAATTCTGTGGGAGGATATTTTATCAAATACTTCACCAAGATTCCTTAAAACTCTCGTTAAGCAAACCAGAAAACCTCTCATTAACAAACAAGAAAAGTCTGAGAAACTATCATATTTAAGAATAGCTTAGAAGGTATGAACATGAAATGTAATGTAATATCCTAGATGGAAAGCTGGAACAGAAAAAAAAAATTAGATAAAAACTAAGAAAATGTGGATAAAGTGTATTTTTCAGCTAGCAATAACGTGTCAATATTGGTTCATTAGCTGTGACAAATTTACCACACTAATATCTTATTTTTTATGTAAATTTGAAAATATTCTGAAATAAAATATTTATAAAAATAAGAAAAAAATGATTCTTAGATAGTTCTGAGTGTAGATGATGACCAAATAAACAAAACCAATAAAAAAGAAAACATAATTAGAAATTTTAACAGTGAAATAGCTACAAACTAAAACCAAAAGCCTTAAAATTACCCAGAAATTATGGACATAAATGGACTTAAATGAGGAGAGTGTTGTTATAACCTCATATAAGTTTCTTAAAATCCTAAGAAGAGGTTTTATTCTTAAATTATGATCTACATGAAAATGTAATTCAGTCATCTTTGGTAGAGATAGCAAGAACAAGAGGTGGAAGCATGAATGGCAAGAGAAAATATGAGAAGATAATTTTAAAATCTTCCAACAAACAAAAGTGAAAGCCCAGACCCAGATGTGTTAGCAGGTGACTTTTATCAAACATTAAATCATACAGTTTTTTTAATGTTCTTCCAAAAAATTACCCTGTAGCATTTATCCCACAAATGCAAGATTGGTTAAACACTTGAAAATCAATTAACATAGTAAGTCTAATGATAGAAAAAGTATACATACAGAAAAACAAACAAACATATTATTACCTTAATAGACACATGGAAACTATTTGGCAAAACCTAGCACTCATTCATGATAAAAACACTCAACAAAAAGGAATATAAAATAAATTATTTAAATTGGTTAATATCTACATAAAACCCATAGCTAATACTAAAAATAATAAAAGACCAAATGCTTCCTTCCTAAAATCAGAAACAATTGACCATAGTCTACTAGACTAACCAAGAAAAAAGTAAAGACACATGTACTCTTATCAGGAATGAAAGAAGGCATTAAAAGTATTATTGACTAAAGACTCAAGCCAAATAAAATAGGTAAATTAGAGGAAACTTATCAATTCCCTAAAGGCAAAACTACCATAAATCACTGAAAACTAAATACATAATATAGTCTCTTCAAAGACTTGAATTGCTACCAAAATCTTCCAAAACACACACACACACACACACACACACACACACACACACACAAAAGTCTACAGGGCTTAATGGATTCATTGGCAAATTTTATCAGAAATGTAAGAAAAAAATAATAGCAAATATACACATTTCTCAAATAGAAAATAAAGGGCATGTTTGCAGTTTTACTCACCTATCATCTTATGAAAATTGATCATAACTTCATTATTCAGATGACATTGCTGACCCCAACTCAGTGCAAGTATCTGGCCAGATGTTTTATGTTCCCTGATATTATGGTTAGCTGTAGAATTTAATAACTACTGATATATTTGAATATTTCACTTTTTCTGCTTTACATATACCTTAGAACTAGGTGGAAATTATAAAGTCAATAAAGAAATTTCAACAATAATTATGTGTAATATTAAAGCAGACTTTCCTTAAGGATACTTCCACTTTACTTAACTGAAAGATCTTTGACCCAGACCTGGGCAAGAGACCACAATTATCTACAGTGGTAGTTAAGTTCCATTTCTCTTCCACAGGCATGAATAGGTGGTACTTTTCTCAGTTTAAACAAGTTTAGTGATACCTTTGTGAGTAGACGGACTCTTCATTTCTATCCTAAGAGTTCCATGATTAAGTAACTATATTCAACGTTTGTAGCATATGTACCTTGTGCTGAATTTTGATTAGCATGCTTACCTTACATCTTCTTATAATAACCTTACACATATGTTTATTATGAGTTACATAAAGCATGTGGACTCCAGTGTCTCAGTCTCTCTCTGTTTTTGTTATGAGACTCTTTGTTTAAACATTTCTCTCTTACATACACAACTTTAATAATAATTTTAAAAATGCAAAAGTAATTTTATTTATTTAAGAATTTTGGCATATATTTACAATTTATTCTTTGTGACATGAGGAAAGGGATTTTTTTTGAATCTTGGGGGAATGTTGCTTATGACAGATCTAAATCACAATTCCAGTTGTTTAAAGCTGACACACCAAATCCTTTATTAATTGGTCCATGGTAGCAGATATATTGACATCAGAGTTTTAATCTTAGTGAGCACAAGGCCTCAGGTAATTAGAGGCTGTGGCTTAGTTTTATTCTTCTTTCCCTAAAAACCATGTCCTCCAAATTTTCTCATTCTGGACTACAAATGACTATTTGCATGTCTTTTATTAGATCTTAATTCAATAAACAATTACAATGGTCGTACATTTTTCTATTTTCTGTTGCCTCATGATCAGGATCAGTTTCTTAATTAGTATTTTTGTTTTATTAGCAATCCATAGAAACATATTGTGAATAACAAAATAATAATGATTTTAAAAATAAATATAAGTTTACAAGGAAAGTTATAAAACTGAAGGAAGGCCTGAACATAATTATATTAGGGAAAAGCAGAAAACGAATGACTTCTAGAATTCCATAGTCAGAAAATAATTTCTTAGATTTAATGTAGACCACTTGTTGGTATTGGATTTTCACTGACTTACACAGAGATATATATATATATATCATTTATCGCTACTTTTAGTCATGTATCAATACATAATTATGTAGGATTATTTGAAAAAAAAAATGGTTATATTTAGTCAGCTTGACATTATTGACAAGTCCAGGTACATTCTAGAGTATTTGCCTACTCAGTATTTCTGTGTTTCAAAAACAGGCACGTAGAAATGTCTGGATCTGCCACATGCTCTATGTCAATCTATTGGTCAATCTCAGTCGATTTCTCCAGACATAAGCTGTTCTTCTCTCCACATACCCCAATAGACTTCTCAGGGCAATGGAACTCTGCTGGGAGCCATGTTTCTGGTATGTTTTTGCAAATAAGCTCAGGGTTTTTTTTTGTTTTGTTTTGTTTTTTAATAACAGTTTCTCTTACACATATAATGAAACTACATTCATTATTTGTAACAATTTAACCTATGTTTAATTCCCTTAAAATCTCCTTACAAGCTTTGTGAGCTTGTAAAACTTAGGTTAAATTGTTACAAATAAATCTACAAAACTTGTAGATTTATTTATTTAAACTCCCTCTCATGTCACAAGTTTCAATATATATTTTCTCTTATCTAAGTGTGCTTTAAATACAGTATAACTTACTTTATTACTACGTAAAAGTTAAAAAAAAATTAAAGTTAATGCTATAATCTTATTAGCCAATTTAACTATTTTAATTAAAGAAAAGAGAGAGTGGGGATTGATGACAAGATGGCCAGATAGGAACAGCTCCAATCTGCAGCTGCCAGCCAGATCAAGGCAGAAGGTGGGTGATTCCTGCATTTCCAGTTGAGGTACCCAGTTCATCTCACTGGGACTGGTTGGACAGTGGGTGCAGCCCACAGAGGGCAAGCCAAAGCAGGGTGGGGCATCGCCTCACCTGGGAAGCACAAGGGGTTGGGGAATTTTCTCCTTTACCCAAGGGAAGCCATGACAGTCTGAGCCTGAGGAACTCCGGCACAGACACTAAGCTTGTCCCATGGTCTTCGCAACTCACAAACCAGGAGATTCCCTGCGGTGCCTACCCCAACAGGACCCTGGGTTTCAAGCACAAAACTGGGAGGCCATTTGGGCAGACACCAAACCAGCTGCAGGAGTTCTTTTTTTTCCATACCCTAGTGGTGCCTGGATCACCAGCAAGAGAGAACCATTCACTGCCCTGGAAAGGGGTGCTGAAACCAGAGAGCCAAGTGGTCCACCTTGGCGGGTACCATACCCCCAGAGCCCAGCAAGCTAAGATGCAGTGGTTTGAAATTCTCGCTGCCAGCACAGTAGCAGTCTGAGATCAACTGGGATGTCCCAGCTTGGTTGGGGGAAGGACATCCACCATTGTGGAGGCTTGAATAGGCGGTTTTATGCTCACAGTGTATACAGCCACTGCGAAGTTCCAACTGGGCTGAGTCCACTGCAGCTCAGCAAGGCTGCTGTGGCCAAACCGCCAGATTTCTCTTCTCTGGGTAGGGCATCTCTGATAAAAAGGTAATAGCCCCATTCAGGGACTTACAGATAAAATCCCCGTCTCCCTGGGATAAAGCGCCTGGGGGAAGGAGCAGCTGCGGGCTTCAGCAGACTTAAACGTCCCTGCCCCAAGGCTCTGAAGAGAGCAGCGGACCTCCCAGCACAGCGTTCAAGTTCTGCTAAGGGTCAGACTGCCTCCTCAAGTGGGTTTCTGACCCCTGTGTACCCTGACTGGGAGACGCCTCCCTGTAGTGGCTGACAGACACCTCATACAGGAGAGATCTGGCTGGCATCTGCCAGGTGACTCTCCGGGACAAAGCTCCTAGAGGAAAGATATTTGCTGTTCTGCAGCCTCTGCTGGTAATATCCAGGCAAACAGGGTTGGGAGTGGACCTCCACCAACTCCAGCAGACCTGCAGCACAGTGGTCTGACTGTCAGAAGGAAAAGTAGCAAACAGAAAGGCATAGCACTTCCACTCAAAGGCCCCATCCAAAGGACACCAAAATCAAAGACCAACGGTAGATAAATCTACAATGATGGGAAGAAACCAGCACAACAAGACTGAAAATTCGAAAAACCAGAATGTCTCTTCTACTCCAAATGATCACAACTCCTCGGCAGCAAGGGAATAAAACTGGACAAAGAATGAGTTTGATGAATTGACAGAAGCAGGCTTCAGAAGGTGGGTAATAACAAACTCCTCCAAGCTAAAGGAGCATGTTCTAACCCAATGCAAGGAAGCTAAGAACCTTGAAAAAAAGCTAAGAACCTTGAAAAAATGTTAGACAAATTTCTAACTAGAATAACCAGTATAGAGAACATAAATGACCTGATAGAACTGAAAAATACAGCACAAGAACTTCTTGAAGTATACACAAGTTTCAATAGCCAAATTGATAAAGTGGAAGAAAGGATATCAGTGATTTTAGATCAACTTAATGAAATAAAGAGAGAAGATAAGATTAGGGAAAAAAAAGAATAAGAAGGAATGAACAAACCCTCCAAGAAATATGGGATGATGTGAAAAGACCAATTTAATTGGTGTGCCTGAAATTGATGAGGAGAATGGAACCAAGTTGGAAAGTACTCTTCAGGATATTATCCAGGAGAACTTCCCCAAACTAGCAAGACAGAGCAACATTCAAATTCAGGAAATACAGAGAACACCACAAAGATACTCCTCAAGAAGAGCAACCTCAAGAACACATAATTGTCAGATTCACTAAGGTTGAAATGAAGGAAAAATTTTAAGGGTGGCTGGAGAGAAAGGTCAGGTTACCCACAAGGGGAAGCCCATCAGACTAACAGCAGATCTCTCTGTAGAAACCCTACGAGCCAGAAGAGAGTGGGGGTCAGTATTCAACATTCTTAAAGTGAAGGATTTTCAACCTAGAATTTCATATCCAGTCAAACTAAGTTTCATTAAGCAAAGGAGAAATAAAATCCTTTACAGACAAGCAAATGCTGAGAGATTTTGTCACCATCAGGCTTGCCTTACAAGAGCTCCTGAAGGAAGCACTAAACATGGAAAGGCACAACCAGTATCAGCCACTGCAATAACATATCAAATTGTAAAGAACATCAACACTAAGAAGAAACTGCATCAACTAATGGGCAAAGCTAGCATCATAATGACAGGATCAGATTCACACATAACAATATTAACCTTAAATATGAATGGGTTAAACACCTTAATTAAAAGAACAGACTGACAAATTGGATAAAGATTCAAGACCCATCAGTGTTCTGTGTTCAGGAGACCCATCTCATGTGCAAAGACACACATAGGCTCAAAATAAAGGGATGGAGGAATATTTACCAAGCAAATGGAAAGCAAAAAAAGGCAGAAGTTGCTATCCTAGTCTCTGATAAAACAGACTTTAAACCAAAAAAGATTAAGAGACAAAGAAAACCATTACATAATGGTAAAGGGATCAATGCAAAAAGAAGAACTAACTGTCCTAAATATATATGCACCTAATATGGGAACACCCAGATTCATAAAGCAAGTTCTTAGAGACCTACAAATGATTTAGGCTCCCACATAGTAATAGTGGGAGACTTTAACACCGCACTGTCAATATTGGACAGATCAATGATACAGAATATTAACAAGGTTATTCAAGACTTGAACTCAACTCGACCAAGCGGACCTAATAGACATCAACAGAACTCTCCACTTCAAATCAACAGAATATGCATTCTTCTCAACACTCACTGCACTTATTCTAAAATTGATCACATAATTGAAAGTAAAACACCCCTCAGCAAATGCAAAAGAATGGAATTCATAACACACAGTCTCTCAGACCACGGTGCAATCAAATTAGAACTCAGGATTAAGAAACTCACTCAAAACTGCAAAACTACATGGAAACTGAACAACCTGATCCTGAATGACTACTGGGTAAATAATGAAATGAAGGCAAAAATAAAGACACTCTTTGAAACCAATGGGAATGAAGACACAACATACCAGAATCTCTGGCACACATTTAAAGCACTGTGTAGAGGGAATTTTATAGCACCAAATGATCAAAAGAGAAAACAGTAAAGATCTAAAATTGACACCCTAACATCACAATTAAAAAAACTAGAGAAGCAACAGAAAACAAATTAAAAAGCTGGACGAAGGCAAGAAATAACTAAATCAGAGCGGAACTGAAAGAGATAGAGACACACAAAAAAAATCCTTCAAAAAATCGATAAATCCAGGAGCTGGTTTTTTGAAAAGATCAACAAAATAGATAGACTGCTAGCCGGAATAATAAAGAAGAAAATGAGAAGAATCAAATAGACACAATAAAAAATGATTTAGGGGATATCACCACTGATACCACAGAAATACAAACAACCATCACAAAATACTATAAACAGATCTATGCAAGTAAACTAGAATATCTAGAAGAAATAGATGAATTCCTGGACACATACACCCTCCCAAGTCTAAACAAGGAAGAAATTGAATATCTGAATAAACCAATAACAAGTTCTGGAATTTAGGCAGTGATAAATAGCCTATCAACCAAAACAAATTCCAGAACCAGACGGATTCACAGCCAAATTCTACCAGAGGTACAAAGAGGAGCTGGTACCATTCCTTCTGAAACTATTCCAAACAATAGAAAAAGAGGGAATCCTCCCTAAGTAATTTTATGAGGCCAGCGTCATCCTGATACCAAAACCTGACAGAGACACAATAACAAGTAAAATTTCAGGACAATATCCTTGATGAACATCAATGTGAAAATCCTCAATAAAATACTGGAAACTGAATCCAGCAGCACATCAAAAAGCTTATCCACTGCAATCAAGTCGGGTTCACACCTGGGATGCTAGGCTGGTTCAGCATACGCAAACCAATAAATGTAACCCATCACATAAACAGAAACAATAACAAAAAACACATTATTATCTCAAACGCAGAAAAGACCTTCGACCAAATTCAACAGCACTTCATGCTAAAAACTCTCAATAATCTAGGTATTGATGGAATGTATCTCAAAATAATAAGAGCTATTTATGACAAACCCACAGTCAATATCATGCTGAATGGGCAAAAACTGAAACCATTTCCTTTGAAAACTGGCACAAGACAAGGATGCCCTCTCTCACCACTCCTATTCAACATAGTTTTAGAAGTTTTGGCCCAGGCAATCAGGCAAGAGAAAAGAATACAGGGTATTCAAATAGGAAGAGAGGAAGTCAAATTGTCTCTGTTTGCAGATGACATGTTTGCATATTTATAAAACTCCATTGTCTCAGCGCAAAATCTCCTTAAGCTGATAAGCAACTTCAGCAAAGTCTCAGGATACAAAATAAATGTGCAAAAATTACAACATTCCTATGAACTAATAACAGACAAAGAGCCAAATCATGAGTGAACTCCCATTCACAATTGCTACAAAGAATAAAATATCTAGGAATAAAACTTACAAGCGATGTGAAGGACCTCTACCAGGAGAGCTACAAACCACTGCTCAAGGAAATAAGAGAGGACACAAACAAATGGAAAAACATTCCATGTTCATGGACAGGAAGAATTAATATTGTGAAAATGGCCATGCTGCCCACAGTAATTTATAGACTAACTGCTATCCCCATCAAAGCTACCATTGACTTTCTTCACAGAATTGGAGACAACTACTTTAAATTTCATATGGAACCAAAAAAGAGCCTGCATAGCCAAGAAAATCATGGACAAGCAGAACAAAGCTGGAGGCATCATGCTACCTGATTTCAAACTATACTACAAAGCAGCAGTAATCAAAACAGCAGGGTACTGGTAGCAAAATAGATATATAGACCAATGGAACAGAACAGAGTCCTCAGAAATAATACCACCCATCTACAACCATCTGATCTTTGATAAATCAGACAAAAACAAGCAATGGGGAAAATATTCCCTATTTAATAAATGGTATTGTGAAAACTGGCTAGTCATATGCAGAAAATGGAAACTGGACCCCTTTCTTACACCTTATACAAAAATCAACCCAAGATGGATCAAAGACTTAAACGTAAGACCTAGGACCATAATAATCTTAGACGAAAATCTGGGCAATACCATTCAGGACATAGGCATGGGCAAAGACTTCATATCTAAAACAACAAAAGCAATGGCAGCAAAAGCCAAAATTGACAAATGGGATCTAATTAAACTAAAGGGCTTCTGCACAGCAAAAGAAACTATCATCAAACTGAACATGCAACCTACAGAATGGGAGAAAAATTTTGCAATCTATCCATTTTACAAAGGGCTAGTATCTGGAATCTACAAAGAACTTAAATTTACAAGAAAAAAACAAACATCCCCATCAAAAAGTGGGCAAAGGTTATGAACAGACACTTCTCAAAAGAAGACATTTATGCAGCCAACAGGCATGTGAAAAAATGCTCATTACCACAGGTCATTAGAGAAATGCAAATCAAAACCACGAGGAGATACCATCTCACACCAGTCAGAATGGCGATCATTAAAAAGTCAGGAAACAACAGATACTGGAGAGGATGTGGAGAAATAGGACTGCTTTTACACTGTTGGTGGAAGTGTAAATTAGTTCAATCTTTGTTGAAGACAGTGTGGCAATTCCTCAAGGATCTAGAACTAGAAATACTATTTGACCCAACCATCCCATTACTGAGTATATACCCAAAGGATTATAAATCATGCTGCTATAAAGACACATGCACATGTATGTTTATTGTGGCACTATTCACAATAGCAAAGACTTGAAACCAACCCAAATGTCCATCAATGATAGACTGTATAAAGAAAATGTGGTACATATACATGGTGGAATACTATGCAGTCATATAAAAGGATGAGTTCATGTCCTTTGCAGGGACATGGATGAAGCTGGAAACCATCATTCTCAGAACACTATCACAAGAACAGACAAACAAATACCACATATTCTCACTCATAAGTTGGAGTTGAACAATGAGAACACATGGATATGGGGGGGAGCATCACACACCAGGGCCTGTTGGGGACTAGGTGACTAGGGGAGTGATAACATTAGAATACCAAATGTAGGTGATAGGTTGATGGGTGAAACAAACTACCATGGTACGTGTATACCTAAGTAACAAAACTGCATGTCCTGCACATGTACTCTGGAACTTAAAGTATAATTTAAAAAAAAAAAAAAAAAGAAGAAGAAAGAAAGAAAAGAGAGAATTTAGGGAGGATGTTCTACAGCCATTCTGAATC
This sequence comes from Theropithecus gelada, assembly GCF_003255815.1. NCBI lineage: Eukaryota > Metazoa > Chordata > Mammalia > Primates > Cercopithecidae > Theropithecus > Theropithecus gelada. The sequence continues at coordinate 66,368,911 of NC_037671.1, read as the reverse complement.
TCTAGCTACTTAGCTCACACTGCTCTCTTTGCTCTTGAGTTCACAATCACAATAGTGTCGTCCTATTTTGTTATGTTTCAGAACTCTAGCTGAGAAGCAGAACACAGTTATCTTCTTCCCTTGTTGCAAGTCCAGAATACCTGAGAATCACTATGATTTCTAGGGTTCAGTTTTTAAAAACAAGGCATATACCTTTACCTCAGTGGCACTGCATTGCTATATTCTCTGATTTTATGCCTTTGTGGCCTAGGTGAATTTTGATGAGAAACAGAATAAAATTTTCTCTTAGATTTTTTTAAAGATACACTCAGTGTACCAAGATCTGGTTTTTGAAGGATGTATTACAATAATATGACAATGTTATTCTCTACCACTATAAAAGTCAACAAATTCCTCCTGAAATAATGAACATCATGGAGCAGTATTAATTATAGGAATACAAAAAACACATCAATATACACATTTTATAAATATATATATGTATGTGGTATGTATATATGTATATAACAGTTATAGATTAACATACATACATACATATATCTGTGTGTGTGTATGTGTGTGTGTGTGTGTGTATATATATATATAACTGTTATGAGGCAATTGGCAAAATTCTTATTTCAGGTTAGGAGTTTAGCATTTTCCAACATGTACTATTTATTTTCAGCATTTTAGAGGAGACTCTTAGTTAAATAATCCCTTTAGATATTACAGCTAGAAACCTGAGCTGAGCAGATATATTCAAGGCAATTTTCTTATGCTAAAATTGGTCAACAGAGATAAATAGCACCTTTAAAAATATTATTTGTAAAGAAAATTATATCGTGGTCCATGTCATAATTTTAAAGCATTTTATTTATATCTTTATTATAAAATCATAGGCTCAGTAAATAGCATCTTTACCAGTTTCTAAATTAAGAAATAAAATATTTTACTTAAAATTATGAAAACAAAATGGAAACGTTGTTACTGATACAAAGTATATAGGAGAATTTGCCTTGGTTGTGAAAACTAAAAGGGCTTGCTAATCATCTACCCTTCAGTGCAAAACTTGAGGCAGTCCGCTGAAAGACAGATTGACTCAACAAAGCAGATATTCTTTTCCAGGTCACTGCCTTTAATAGGTCAAGATTTTTCCCATGTTCAAAATTTAAAGAGATGTATTTCCCTAAATAAAGAAACATAAACAAATGCTATCTGCTACCACCATCGTTAGGTCACTTGCTCCAACATTACGTACAGAAAAAAAAAAAAAAAAAAAAAAGATTTTATCAGAATCCAAAGAGAATCCCTCCACTTTGAATGGGAAAGGCGTGGCATGATGACTTTTTAATAAGGTAACCAGAGGGCTGAATTACATTTCCCAGAATTCCCTTTCCATTATGTTTTCAATAAGAGTGAAAAACAAGAGGGACTGTTTGGAGATCTGGAGGGCTAGGGAAATCAACAGCCATTTTGTAATTTATACACATAGTTGCTAACCTGATGACTTACCTGTGTCTGAAAGAAGTAGCTAAGGGCCCAGATGCTTTTATCTTCCCCTAGATCCTTGTCAGACCTCTCTGGGTACTGGTCTAGGTGTTTATTTCTGTTTCTAAACAGCTACTGCAGATTAGACTAGTTACCAGGGTCAACAATATAAAAACTGACACAGGTTTCAGTGTTTTTTGGTGGGGTTCCAGGCCAAGCACATGGCATTCATCCTGCCTTCGACTTACCCTCACTTTACCCTCCTTGCTTTCTGACTGCCTACCCCGTGGATTTCAAGGTCAAGCAACAAACAAAGAGACAGGATGATTTCAAGGATGGTTTAAGAAGCTCTCCTAATATCTTGAGGACAATTCCCTTTAAGGAATTGCCTTAAGGATTTTTGTTTTCTGACAATCTCAGGTTTCTGTCCTCACAACTTATTAGTTTAAACCTTGAACTATTGTTCAGCCAGATATATGACCATCATTCTGGGTACTGCAATCTATCAGTCTCCCATCTTCAGTAAGTATGTTCGCACTTACAGGCTGTCCCTTGTGACTATTTATAGGACTGTTTTGAAGCCTACAAAGTTTTGTCCTCATAGATCAAACAATGAAATAGGTATATCTACTACAAGAACATATTAAATTCAGATTTCAAAGTTCACTTCCTATTTGTATTGCTCTCTAAAAGATGTCTATCTGCATTGCACAACATAGCCACTCACATATGATATTGACAACAAAATTAAATATAATCATAAACATACTTCAATAATCAAATGTTATAGATATCAAAAATAAACTGTCAAAAGCATACCGTGGCCTCACATTTTCATACAACATTCCATTATCTAATTACTAGAGAGAGATATTAAAATCTCCAATTACATTCCTTTGCAAGTCGAGCCCTGGAGGTTGAAGGAATTAAAAGACAAAATCAGATTTTTTGGATCTTTTGAGCTAAAATTCCAAAGGAATTAAAATCAGCTTTTAAAAAAAGTTCTGCTCAGTCTAAGCTCAGGAATTTTCTCTTCCAGAGTGGAGTTGACATTTCTTCAGAATTTCCCATCAGCTGCATGAATATGTGTCCTTTAGGACGTCTGAAGGTAAATTAGATCAATGCCATGTGTATGACATGCCTCCTTGTAAAATAAGTATTATAGATTACTAGGGAACACAGTAGTGGCCCAGCACTCTCTGTTCACCTGTTACTCTTAGACAGCAAGTCAATACTTAGTGCTTTAGACGTTGTTCCAACCTAATTTATTTTTATATCATATAATATTAAGTATCGTCCAAGATGAATGTTGAGATTTAGTGGTATCTGAGGACCGAAGGATCTCTCAGTTTTACTCTTGAGAGAAAGACAGTCAGTTGTGTCATTATTCTTACTCCATATCCTGTGAAAATAATTTCAGTTGAGGGAGATATCTCAGTAGAAGTTGATCTTGGCTCTGTGCATTAATTGTATCTAGGAAATTCTTTCTATGTAGAGTGTCTTCTTTCTCAGGAAATGGAATTCAAAACATTGTTTAAAAGTAAAGGTATTTCTAAAGTCATAACTGCCAGGCACATTATTATTAGGATTTTGCTCTGCCACTCAGACTGAAGTGCAGTGGCATGATCATAGCTCACTGCAGCCTTAAACTCTGAGGCTGAAGCAATCCTCCTGCTTCAACCTCACAAGTAGCTGGGACTATAAGTGCACAGCACTTCTCCAGGCTAATTTAAAAAAAAAAAAAAAAAAAAGTGTAGAAACAGGGTCTTGACTTGTTGCCCAGGCTGGTCTTGAATTCCTGGCTTCAAACAGTCCCTCCCACCTCCACCTCCCAAAGTGCTGGGATAACAGGCATGAGCCACTATGCCTGGCTCAGGTGTCAAGTGTTATTGGTTGTTGTTTGTTTGTTTCCAGGCTGGAGTGCAGTGGTGTGTTCTCGGCTTATCGCAACCTCTGCCTCCCAGGTTCAAGCAATTCTCCAGGCACAATGTTTTATTAAGGTTTCTTTCTTTCCTAACTTTTATTTCCTTTATTTGTCATAGAAATCATTAACATGGAAATACGATCACAATGTGTTATGTGAAAAAAATTATAAAATAGTATGCAGCATATGAGTCTGTTGGATTCTTTTTTTTTAAAAAAATGTATATTTTAAGTTCTAGGGTACATGTGCGCAACCTGCAAGTTTGTTACGTATGTATATATGTGCCATGTTGGTGTGTTGCATCCATTATCTCGTCATTTATATTAGATCTATCTCCTAATGAGAGGTGAAGCCAGCTGGACTTCCTGGATCAGGTGGGGACTGGGAGAAACTTTCTGTCTAGCTAAAGGACTGTACACACACCAATTAGTACTCTGTAAAACAGACCAATCAGCAGGGAGTGGGTGGGGCCAAATAAGGGAATAAAATTGGCCACCGGAGCCAACAGTGGCAACTCACTGCAGTCCCCTTGCACGTTGTGGAAAGTTTGTTCTTTTGCTCTTCATAATAAATCTTGCTGCTTCTAACTCTTTGGGTCCGCACTACATTTATGAGGTGCAATACTCACCACAAGGGTCTGCGGCTTCATTCCTGAAGTCAGTGAGACCACAAACCCACCAGGAGGAGCAAGCAACTCCAGAGGTGCCACCTTTAAAAGCTGTAACACTCACTGTGAAAGTCTACGGCTTCACTCCTGAAGTCAGCAAGACCACGAACCCACTGGGAGGAAGAAACTCCGGACACATCTGAACATCTGAAGGAACAAACTTCGGTCACGCCATCTTTAAGAAGTGTAACACTCACGGTGAGGGTTCATGGCTTCATTCTTGAAGTCAGCGAGTCCAAGAACTCCCCAGAAGGAACTAATTCCAAACACACTAACGCTATCCCTCACCCCTCTCCCTACCCCACAACAGGCCCTGGTGTGTGATGTTCCCCACCCTGTGTCCAAGAGTTCTCATTGTTCAATTTCCACCTATGAGTGACAACATGAGATGTTATGTTTTCTGTCCTTGTGATAGTTTGCTCAGAATGATGGTTTCCAGCTTGGTCCATGTACCTACAAAGATATGAACTCATCCTTTTTTGTGGCTGCACAGTATTCCATTGTGTATATGTGCCATGTTGTCTTAATCCAGTCTATCATTGATGGATATTTTGGTTGGTTCTAAGTGTTTGCTATTGTGAATAGTGCCACAATAAACATATGTGTGTATTTGTCTTTATAGCAACATGATTTATAATCTTTTGGGTATATACCCGGTAATGGGATAGCTGGGTTAAATGGCATTTCTAGTTTTAGATCCTTGAGGAATTTCCACACTGTCTTCCACGATGGTTGAACTAGTTTACAGTCCCACCAACAGTGTAAAAGTGTTCCTATTTCTCCACATCCTCTCCAGCACGTGTTGTTTCCTGACTTGTTAATGATCACCATTCTAACTGGTATGAGATGGTATCTCATTGTAGTTTTGATTCGCATTTCTCTGATGGCAAGTGATGATGAGCATTTTTTTCATGTGTCTGTTGGCTGCATAAGTCTCTTCTTTTTAGAAGTGTCTGTTCATATCCTTTGCCCACCTTTTGATGGTCTTGTTTGATTTTTTTCTTGTAAGTTTGTTTAAATTCTTTGTAGATTCTGGATATTAGCCCTTTGTCACATGAGTAGATTGTAAAAATTTTCTCCCATTCTGTAGGTTGCCTGTTCACTCTGATGGTAGTTTCTTTTGCTGTGCAGAAGCTCTTTAGTTTAATTAGATCCCTTTGTCAATTTTGGCTTTTATTGCCATTTATTTTTGTGTTTTAATTATGAAGTCCTTGCCCATGCTTATGTCTTGAATGTTGTTGCCTAGGTTTTCTTCTACAGTTTTTATGGTTTTAGGTCTAACTTTTAAGTCTTTAACCCACCTTGTTTTAATTTTTGTATAAGATGTAAGGTAGAGATGCAGTTTCAGCTTTCTACATATAACTAGACAGTTTTCCCAACACCATTTATTAAATAGAGCTTCCTTTCCCCATTTCTTGTTTTTGTAAGGTTTGTCAAAGATCAGATGGTTGTAGATGTGTGGTATTATTTCTGAGGGCTCTGTTCTGTTCCATTGATCTATATCTCTGTTTTGGTACCAGTACCATGTTGTTTTAGTTACTGTAGCCTTGTAGTATAGTTTGAAGTCAGGTAGCCTGATGCCTCCAGCTTTATTATTTTGGCTGATGATTGTCTTGGCAATGTGGGCTCTTTTTCGGTTCCATATGAACTTTAAAGTAGTTTTTTGCAATTCTGTGAAGAAAGTCATTGGTAGCTTGATGGGGATGACATTGAATCTATAAATTACCTTCCACAGTATGGCCATTTTCACGATATTGATTCTTCCTATCTATGAGCATGGAATGTTCTTTCATTTGTTTGTGTCCTCTTTTATTTTGTTGAGCAGTGATTTGTAGTTCACCTTGAAGAGGTCCTTCGCATCCCTTGTAAGTTGGATTCCTAGGTATTTTATTGCCTTGGAAGCAATTGTGAATGGGAGTTCACTCATGATTTGGCTCTCTGTTTGTCTATTATTGGTGTATAGGGATGCTTGTGATTTTTGCACATTGAATTTGTATCCTGAGACTTTGCTGAAATTGCTTATCAGCTTAAGGAGATTTTGGCCTGAGATGAAGGAGTTTTCCAAATATACAGTCATGTCATCTGCAAACAGGGACAATTTAACTTCTTCTTTTCCTAATTGAATACCCTTTATTTCTTTCTACTGCTTGATTGCCCTTGCCAGAACTTCCAACACTATGTTGAATAAAGGAGTGGTGAGAGGGGCATCCCTTTCTTGTGCCAGTTTCCTTAATCTCTTAATTTCCATTTTTGTTACATAATTTGCACTGAAGGTGAAGAAAAGATAAAAGTAAGAGTAAAGCTTCTGTCTATTATTGGTTAAATATTTGTCCACTGGTTACCTCCCCTGCTCCTGAGGATGTCTATTCCTAGCCATTGATAGGATCCTGCAGAATTTGCCTACCTTGAGAAAAGTCCAGATAGAGACAAAAGACAAGAAACAAGCATGAGATGATGCACTGTAGGTTGTGCCTTAGTGAAGTCAGTTGAATATCTTACAGAGTTATCTGCTACCTTGCTTCCATAGCAAATATTAGAAAGATTTATATATGAATCCTTTTATGTAGAGTTGCTATATATACATATATATGTGTATATGGCAGCTATACAACAATTGATGTCTCCAAGATGCATCAATAAAACAGTAAAATATACTTCTTAGCAGAAGATATTTATTTTTGTTTTATTTGTCAAGAAATAAGATTAAAATGCTTGATTTTATATTTAATCAAATAAACAAATTTAAGATCAAATAATCATCTCACTGAAGAACTCACACATGCCTATAGATTTTTCTCTCTTACAACAATTCAGTGAGGAAATTATTTTGTTTTTCCCAAAATGTATTTATTTATTCTTTCTTTTTTTCTTATTATACTTTAAGTTCTAGGATACATGTATGAAGAAACTGAGCCTTGATGAAGTTAAATAAGTTGTCCAAGGTCACACAGTCAGGAAGTGCTAGAAGCAGCCTTTCTCCAAAGTATGACCTTTAAACCAATATGTTATACAGCCCCATGAATAACAAAAATATATGCTCCCTTGAAAAAAGACAAACATTGAAACATTCAGACTCTGGTAAAGATTATGACTCATGTGTGTAGGAAAACTCCAAATTGTGTCAAATCTTTTGACAAGCTCTAGCATCGGTTCTGAGAAGTTACTTGTATATACTATACATCTGTGTTCACTAAGAAAAACATATACTTTATTGACATTTTCAAAATGGCACGGTTTTAAAATCTCTATTGCAAATGGACAGGCTGGAAATCAATGAGGTATTAAAACAGTTAATGCAGGCAATGCTACAAGCTCTTTAAAAGGACCAACACCATTGTTAGTAGATAAATTATGCAAGCTTGGCCATGTACATCTGTTGATTTGCCAGATAGCTAATTAAAATGTGTTACAGCCATTAAGTTGTTTAAAGGCACATTTTGTGATTCCATAAAATGTCATTTATCTAGTTTAAGCCATACTTGTTTTGATCTGCCACACAAAAATCACTAAAGGCCCATATTTTGCATATAAATTTAGCTCTAAAGAAGATGTGCTTTTCTTTTGACCCTGGTTTGAATGGAATAGCATCTATTTTGACTGACATTATAGTCGACAAAAAAATGGCATGCTTGATACATTGATTTTGATTCTTTATCAGGACTTTTGTTTGTTTCAGTGTTGCTTTTATTTTATGTTCAGGAGTATGTGTGCATGATGTACAGGTTTGTTTTATAAGTAAATGTGTGCCATGGTGGTTTGCTGCACAGATCATCCCATCACCCAGGTATTAAGCACAGCATCCATTAGCTATTCTTCCTGATGCTCTCTCCCTCCTTCCACACCCCACCCTCAACAGGCCCCAGTATGTATTGTTTCCCCCAATATGTCCATGTGTTCTTATCATTCAGCTCCCACATGCGGTATTTGGTTTTCTGTTCCTGTGTTAGTTTGCTGAGGATAATGACCTCCAGCTCCATCCATGGGCCTGCAAAGGACATGATAGCATTCCTTTTTATGGCTGTATAGAAGCAGGACATATTGTTTATGTCTATATAGGTAATTATGTTCAATATGACAAAAGTTCTCATAACAATATTATGATCTAACATTTATTGAGTTTTGATTTGTGCCAGGAATATTTAATTTCTTAATATATTATATATTGGATTACTTGATACTCAGAAAAACCTTTGGAATATGTTTCTTAACATCTGCATTTTGCAAATGAGACAAAATGATTAAGTATCACACTGTAAGTAGGTGAAAGATCCAAGATGACTTACCCGGGCAGCCAATATCCATAGCCTTAACCATTTCCTTTTACTGTCTTTCAGTTTTTCTGATAGGAATCAACTTTAATTTTCTAAGGGAACAATAAAAATAAACTACGTTTTCTGTAACCACAGTAAACTCATTAACATTATTTAAGCTTTTCAAGATATTTGAGAAGATTGTTTAATCTAATCTTTATTATTATTATTATTATTATTATTATACTTTAAGTTCTAGGGTACATGTGCACAACGTGTAGGTTTGTTACATATGTATACATGTGCCATGTTGGTGTGCTGCACCCATTAACTCATCATTTACAGTAGGTATATCTCCTAATGCTGTCTTATTCTTCTAAGGATAGCCCTACTAAAGCTAGAAAACAAAACAAAACAACAACAAAGAAAAACTATGCCACTCGTTCTTCTAATTTGAGGAGCAGCAATGCTTTGAATCTAGGCAGGAATATTTAGTTTGGCTCATAGCCATGATGACTCAAGGAATCAAGGCTGTTTTATACAATCATGTTATAGAAGACAAAGAACAGCCAGACTTTGACTTATTAAGGAGGCTTAAAGTTAGTACAAAATTAATTCAAACTTGGAAATATCTCTTCTCCAACTCTTATCTGTTCTCTTCAACATATAATTTTTTAAGCTAAAAAACAAGAATCCATTATTTTGCTTAGAAAATATTTATATGTAGTGAAGTTTCAAAATTAATTAACCATCTTCACTTGGAAAGATGGTTTATTACAATATTATTTTCAACAGGAATGTAATATTGCACAATATACTCTCAACTGTGAGGTAATATTGAAACTATCAAAATTCACTTGTTTCGTTTTACATGTTTTAGTTTGACAAACATAGAATTAAATAGAAGAAAATGATCACATTTTTCCATTCCTTCCTTTTGTTCTCTCCTTTTTTCCTAATGAGATAAAGAAGCAATATATGCGTTCCCAATCTCAGCCATATGTTGCCTTTTCCCCTAATTTTCTGGTAGGTGGATTCACATATGTCTGCCCACATTTTTGCAATCACATGCAGAGTTTTTGGCACTGCGGTTGGACTTTGGAAACATACCTAATCTGTTTTTGCTGTGTACAAAAAGCCTCAAATCTAAAACCATAGAGGGAAGAAACACATTTCTGCATGTATGCAAATGCATACATACATACATATATACATTCTCGTATAAAAAATTAGCAAGAAAAAGAAAATCAATGTGACTTGATTTATGGTTGTTTCTTTCTAATATGTTGATGCCAGGTGAAATGAAAGACTTCAGCATAGCACCCCGTGTCTTAGGTGGTCTTGAAGAACAGTAAGGATGTGAAATATAAGAAACAGATTTTTTAACAGTGCATTTGCTTGTTAAATTTCCTTAGAGGAGGATACAGTTAGAAGAATGTATTCATAAGCAGTTGCTAGTGTTTTAAACTCATGATGGAGCACTTGGAAAAGCAGATGGAAAGACTGAAGATGATATGGAGAAAAATCATGTGAATAAACAGTCTTGAATAAGGGAATGAGTGTGTGGCTATTTATTTTTAATGAGAATGCTTAGCACAGTAGCAGAAGAGGTTCTCAATAAGTCAAGACAATCTTTTCTGTTCATGTCTGTCATATTCTTTTCTTACCCATCTCAGTTATTGTTCAATGGGCTGAAGAAAAATACAGTTTATGCATTGGCTTAAATTATGGATTTCATCTCACCAAACCTGATCTTACTACTCTTATGACTTCTATCAGTCGACAGAAGAGACCAAAGCTGAAATCATTCCCAGAGGGACAGGCCTCACCCACCCAACAGCACACTGATTAGATTAGAGATGCAGAATTAGTGCTGTGTCCTCACTGAAACATACACTCCGTTCATATGTAGGTATGCTTTTCTTGACAGTAATTCTTCTGCCTGTACAATGACCTATGGAATTCCTAAATGCCATACTCACCATCCTTATAACCCAAAGAGCATTACTTCTGTATGTAAGTAATTTTATAACAAAATAAATGACAAAGTGAGAAAAATCTCACACCATGGGATTTACCAGTCCATCCATGCATAGTATATCATTATCCAGAGGTCGTTGGACAGCTAGATGGGTGAAATATTCTAATTAAGATTCATTCATGGCACTTGCTGGGGGAATTTGGTGTTCTATTCAACAAAAAGTGGAATATACTCTTTTGCAAAATTATTTTACTTTAAGTTCTGCGATATATGTGCTGAATGCACAGGTTTGTTGCAAAGGCATACATGTTTGCTGCATCTATCAACCCATAATCTAGGTTTTAAGCCCTGCATGCATTAGCTATTTGTCCTAATGCTCTCCTTCCCCTTCCCCTTCCCCCTCCCCAAACAGGCCCTGGTGTGAGATGTTCCCCTTCCTGTGTCCATGTGTTCTCATTGTTCAGCTTCCACTTATGAGTGAGAACATGCGATGTTTTGGTTTTCTGTTCCTGTGTTAGTTTGCTGAAGATGATGGCTTCCAGCTTCATGTATGTCCCTACAAAGAACACAAACCCATTCTTTTTTATGATTGTATAGTATCCCATGGTGTATATGTGCCACATTTTCTTTATCTAGTCTATCTTTGATAGGCATTTGGGCTGGTTCCAAGCCTTTACTATTGTGAATAGTGCAGCAATAAACATACATGTGCACGTGTCTTTATAGTGGAATGATTTATAATCCTTTTGGTTATACTCATTAATGGGTTGCTGGGTCAAATGGTATTTCTGAATCTAAATCCTTTAGGAATTGCCACACTGTCTTCCACAACTGTTGAAGTAATTTACACTCTCATCAGGAGTGTAAAAGCATTTCTATTTCTCCACATCCTTGCCAGCACCTGTTGTTTCCAGACTTTTTAGTGATGGTCATTTTAAGTGCCACAAGATGGTATCTCATTGTGGTTTTGATTTGCATTTCTCTAATGACCTGTAATAATGAGACTTTTTTCATATGTTTGTTGGTCACATAAATGTCTTCTTTTGAAAGTGTCTGTTCATATCCTTCATCCAATTTTTGATGGGGTTGTTCACGTTTTTCTTGTAAATTTGTTTAAGTTCCTTGTAGATTCTGGATATTAGACATTTGTCAGATGGATAGATTGCAAAATTTTTCTGCCATTCTGTAGATTGGCTGTTCACTCTATGATAGTTTATTTTGCTGAGCAGAAGCGCCTCAGTTTAATTAGATCCCATTCGTCAATTTTGGAATATACTCTTATATAGCAACCAATCTATGATGTCATTACTCCATTAACAAAACACATGGATCAAGAAAATCAGGAATGGAAAAAATGGTTCATCTCTCCATTATTTCTAAGAAACCATATAAATATGTGTGTATGCATATTGTTTCCAGTTACTAAGATCTGTCTCTTCAGTGATATAGAAGATTTAATTCTAAAGAGAAGATCTGTCACTTCAGTGATATAGAAGACTTAATTCTAAAGACTTAATTCTAAAGATTCATGTTTTTATTGAACTTGAAAGGAGCAACTTCCACTTGGCTATGTTGGGCTCTCCTTCCATAACTATAATAGAGTAGCCAGACAGGCTAACCTTATTGTCAATACTTGATGTTAAATAGGAGGGACAGGAGGCATATATTAAGAAACCATGAATTCAGGGAGAATTGTTCTTAATATTTTCATGTTCAATAGTAAAAGTCAATAAAAAATAAGTAAGGCCCAATCTATGCATGATGAAAAAAAAAAAAAAAAAAAAAAAAAACCTAAATCTTCAGTTGAGATTATCCCATTAGACAAATCTCTAGGACTAACTGAGGTGTTTGCTAAGATGTTAACTGAGATTAAAGCAAGCCTGGGATGGGTATTGAAAGAAGGTCATAAATATCAAATACTGCTTCATGACTGGCTAGGGAATGAGAACTATAATAGTTATACTTAAATTGTTACTTGATTTTTATATAGCTATTTTAATAAATATTAATCAATGACATATTTTCTTGCCCTTTCTATTATTTTATAAATGATCTGATGGTATAATTAACTTTATAATTTTATCTTTTGGTTACAGATATCAGAAGATAGGTTGTGATTTATCTAGAAGAAGCAGCAAATGATAGATGAGTCCTGGGTTCTCCTTTTTGGGAAGGTAATAAGCAACATCATTAAAAAAATTATAATTATATCATATTAGGAGGAAGTATGATGTGGTTGCTATTATTTTTATTTGTAGATTAAATTTGGATAGAAAGACATATTTGGCTCTGGAATTGACAAGGTGATGGACTTTCTCAGATTGACTTTTTATCACTTGGAAATCATTCCTACTTCCTTCTTTACTGTCATCTACAAAACAGTAGCAAGACTGGAGGACTTATTTATAGACTATCTTAACCATAGGATTCTAATGTAATAATTAGGATGTAAATGACAGTAAGATAACAACTTTTTTTTATTTCCCCAGTGGTAGTACTAAGACAATGTTTAAGTACAATATAGATGTGAGGATTGCATTGAATTGAAACATTTCTTAGGTGAGTTAGCCACATCAGTGCTGCAGGTACCAGAGATCATCTCAAGCATTTTTTCAACCTTTCTACAATCTTCTAATGTCCCAAAAGTGGGTTTCCATGAACATTTTCTTACAAACTTTCAATTAGTTTTTATTAATTTTTTTATTTTACTTATTTTATTTTTGTTATATGTATGTATGTATGTATGTATGTATGTATTATATGGATGCATGCATTACATGCTTATATGTACCATTTAAAATGTTTATATGTAGTCACTATTTCCAACATTTTAACAATCACTCCAAACAAACTTTGTAACCACTAAGTAATAACTCCTCATTCTCTCCTCTCTCCTGCCTATGCTAATCTCTAATCTACTTCTGTGTTTAGGAATTAGCCTATCCTAGGTATTTCATAAAAGTGGAATCACACAAATTTTGTCCTTTTGGGTCTGATTTATTTAATTTATTATAATGCTTCCATATTTAATTCCTCTTTTAGCATGTATCAGAACTTTATTTTTATGGATAAATTGTATCTTATTGTATTTATATAGCATACTTTGTTTATCCGTTACTCTGTTAATGGGCTTTGAGTTGTTTTCACCTTTTAACTACAGTGATAATTATACAGTGACTATTGATATACAAGTATCTGTTGGAGTTTCTGTTTTCCGTTATTTTGGATATATACTAAAAAATTGAATGCTGAATTATGGTAATTCTATATTTTGCTTTTCAAAAAACCAAAAGACTGCTTCCCACAGCAACTGCAACGTTTTACATGGCCATTATCTCTGTATGCAAGTTGCAATGTCTCCACATCCTCGATGTGTTAGTTATTTTCTGTTTTTCTTTAAACTAATTATAGTCACCCTAGAAGCTATTACATGATAACTCATTGTGGTTTACATTTGGATTTCCTTGATAAGTAAATATGTTAAGCAGCTTTACATGTGCTGATTGGTCATTTGTTTATTGTTTTTGGATAAATGTCTCTTCCAGTCCTTTGCCAGTTTTTAATGTTTGTCTTTTCATTGTTGATTGTAGTTGTTCTTTATATTCTGAACAGCAAGCCCTTATTAGACATATGATTTCCAAATGTTCTTTTTTCCCCCTCTATACTTTGTCTTTTCACATTTTTGATAATGTCCTTTTAGGTCTAAAAGTTTAATTTTGATGAAGTCCAATTTATCTATTACTTATTTTTGCCCCTCATGCTTTTGCTGTTGTATTTAAGAATCGATTGTTGAAACCAAATCATCAACGTCTATTGCAATGTTTTTTAATGGATTTATTTATTTAGCACTTATGTTTAGGTGATTGATCAATTTTGATTTATTATTTGTATATGGTGTTAGGTGGAGAAACAACTTCATTCCTGTACATGTGGAAATTTGATTGTCCAAACACCATTTTTTAAAAAGACTATACTTTCCCTATTGATTGCACTTGGAACCTCTGTCAAAAAAAAAAATCTGTTGGCCTTAGATGTATGTGTTAATTCTGGTCTCTCAGTTGTATTCCAATGGCGTGTACATACTACCTCCATATTCATGGAGAATAGGTTCCAGGACCCACTGCAGATACCAAAATCCACTGATGCTCAAGTCCTTTACATAAAATCTGGTAGTATTTGCCTATAATTTATGCACATCCGATTATAATTAGTTCTATATTAATAATATTAATTCTATATTAATTCTATAATTCTATAATATATACTAATATATATACTAATATTAATTCTATAATATTAGTTTTATATACGATTATAATTAGTTCTATATTAATAATAACGTATAATACAACGTAAATCCTATGTAAAGTATTGTTATACTGTATTGTCTAGGGAAGGTTACAAGAAAAATTGTCTGTCTGTATATATTCAGTACATATATAACTATCAATTTCTTCCCCAAATATTTTTGATTTATATTTGGTTGATGCTTGTGAAACCACCTGTATATCTATACTTATGCCAATACCACATTCTTTTGATTACTGTAACATTGTAGTAAATTTTGGAGTTAGAAAATATAAGACCATCCCCTTTTTAATTTTATTTTTTCAAGATTGTTTTGGTTCATAGATGCCCCTTATAATTCAACATAAGTTTTAGGATTGCTTTTTCCATTTCTATGAAAAAAAAAAAAAACTATTGGAATATGATAAAGTTGTTTTAAATGTACTTTGGGTAATTTTGATATCTTAATATTAAATTTTCCTAAATATGAATAGGAGATATATTTCCCTTAGTCAGATCTTATTTAATTATGTTCAGCTTTTTTTTTGTAGTTTTCAATTTACAAGTCTTTCACCTCCTTGGTTAAATTTATTTCTAAGTGTTTTATTCCTTTGGATGCTTTAGCAAAGTGAATTATCTTATTAATTTACTCTCTATATATTCATTTCTAGTATATAGAAGCACATGTGTTTTTGAGTGTAGACCTTTTTATTAGGTCTAGAAGTTTAGTTTTCTTGCGGATTATTTGGGGAAATCCACATACAGTGTCACTTCCTTTTTAAATATAAATTATTTTCCCCCTTTTAAATTTGGATGTCTTTTAAAAAAATTTTCTTGCCTACCTATTCTGGATAGAACTCCGAGTACGACATTAAAAATAGCACTAGTAAAAGTAGTCATCCTTGTCTTATTCCTGATTTTAGTAGAAATGTTTTGAATCTTACACCACTAAGTAGGATGTTAATTGTAGGTTATTTGTAAATGCCCTTCATCATGCTGATAAAGTTCTCTTTTTCCAAATCTCTGAGTGTTTTTATCATGAATGAGTGTTGAGGTTTGTCAAACGTTGTTTTTGGTTCAACCAAGATGATCATATCTTTTGTTTTATTTCCATGAGTACATTGCTTATTTTCTTATATTGAATTGTGATTGCATTGGTGGCATAAATAACACTTTTTCAAGATGTATAATTCCTTTAATATGCTATAGAATTTGGTTTTATTGTATTCTCAATGATAACTTCTGTATCAATTTTCATAAGGCATATTGTTCATGATGTCATTTTGTTGTGATGTCTTTATCTGGCTTCTCATTGAGGGTAATAATAAGTTAGAAAGCGTTTACTCCTCTTATACTTTTCTGGAAGAGTTTGATGAGGATTGTTGTTAATTCTTCCTTAAACTTTTCATAGAATTTACTAGTGAAACCACCTGTTCTTTTCTTTGTTGTGACCAAATGTTATTAAGCACTTAATTTCCTGTACTTATATTTTATAATATTTGGGGTGGTTTGTTTTATGTTATTTGTTTTCTTTTTCTAACTGATGAATGAAGCAGTGACTCCTATTTCATTAATAATAAGTTGATGAATTAAGCTCATAGGAATGATTAAAAGATAGAAAATAATTGTAATACCATATCAGAATGAACACAATCCTTCTCTCTAGGAATATATTTGACTCTTAAATCCATAAAGGCAAAACTATGAATGGTTTTATTAAACATATTTGAGAAGTAATGCATTTGAATGAACGACAACAATGAAATTGGGGTCATAGTCTTTATTTATTAGTGAAATAGCATGGGAAACAAATGAAGATTAGTACATTTCAGATTAACAGGATCACAAATGTTTTTATCATCACTTTGTAATCTCATCCATTATTCTTGTTTAAGGTACAAAATACAACTGATTAAGTCAACACATGTTCTTTATGCATTTCTGGTTTAGAGATAAGAAATATTTCTGGCACATGTGAAAGAAACTCTTTAAAATAAGTGAATTTGGAAGTTTAATTCTATTGTGAAAACAATTTACTCACATGCTGAGGCAACTTTTCAGCATTTCTAGTTGATATTTTCAGTGGTAGACAGATTTAAGCACAGCTGAATGAAGAGTTTCCAATAAATGCCATGGGACTTGGTTATTGCTATCTGGATTTTTGATTTTGTATTTCCCTTTGTATGTTAATTTACTGGGTAGTGATTTCCACATGGTGGATCTGGGCAACTCAATTTTTCATTTTTTATATGTCACCCGGTCTGGTACATGTAAGAGAAAGAGAAAGAAGCAATTATAAGGCATTATGGTCATTTAAAAAAAGTTTAAAAATGCATCACTGGCCAGGCACGGAGGCTCACTCCTGTAATCCCAGCACTTGGGGAGGCCAATGCGGGCAAATCACCTGAGGTCAGGAGTTTGAGACCAGCTTGGCCAACATGGCAAAACCCCATCTCTATTTCAAAAAAAAAAAAAAATACAAAAATTAGCCGGGCATCGTGGCAGGTGCTCCGGCCATATGAGGTTCTGGCTTCCCATTCACATTCCGCCATTCCTGAGGGCTCTCCAGAAGCTGAGCGGATGCTGCCATACTTCTGGTGGAACTCTGAGTCAATAAAACTTCTTTTCCTCAAAAATTACCCAGTGTCAGGTGTTTCTTTACAGTAATGTAAGAATAGACGAATACGGGCATCTAGGTTCACAACACTTGCTCTCCCTGGCCCCGTAAGTACTAATTGTTTTTGTGTTTATGCCATACCATATAAAAACCCAGCTTTCCATAAAGCTGGGTGAGATACAATGCCCTGTGCAGCATATGTTCCTTATTCCCAGTGAAAAAAATATTTCAGACTGAATGATGAAGCAGTATTTTCAGAGAGAACTCAACTGTATTTGAGAAGAGAGCTTCGTGTCCAAAGTCCTTTTTTTTTCTATTGGTCACCTGTAGGAAAGAAAAATAATAGCCTTGAAAGTGATATTATGTACATAAATAGCACAAATAGAATGCAATTATATTGTTTCTTTTAGACATACAATCCTATCCATGGAGATACTTACATTTTAGTTAACCCATCTTTTTGTTCAGGTGTTCTTTTGCCTCCTAATACCTAGAAATGAGGACCTAGAAAGAAGTGACCTTTCTAAATTAATCAACATATGAAAGGCTGGTAAATTTTGTGCCCAAAGATGATAATAAATGAAATTATGCAGACTCAGCAGATGCCATAGTAAAAAATTAGAATGAGGAAAAAAAAGTAATAGGGAGTGAGTTGTGTTATAGCATATATATGAACACAGTCTCCTATTTAACCCACAAAATGCCAAGTTAAATCAGTGTTGATGCCTAGATTTTGTAAAGTGGACTTAATGTCGAGAATTTTCAGTAAAATTATTAGTTCTTCCTTTTTTTTTTTTTTTTATGAAGTCTTGTTCTTGTCGCCCAGACTGGAGTGCAGTGGCACGATCTTAGCTCACTGCAACTTCCACCTCCCAGTTTCAAGCAATTCTCCTGCCTCAGCTTCCAGAGTAGCTGAAATTACAGACGTGTGCCACCACACCCAGCTAATTTTTGTACTTTTAGTAGGGACAGGGTTTCACTATGTTGGCCAGGCTGATCTCGAACACCCGACATCTTGTGACCCACCCACCTCAGCCTCCCAAAGTGTTGGGATTATAGAAGGGGGCCACTGCGCCCGGCCTATTAGTTCTTTTCTAAGATATTTGTGAGCAATTAAGAGGTAATTCATAAGGACACCATCCTATTAGTATTTGTTGTGACCATTCTGAAGAGATAGGGTGGACCCACACAGTCTCATACTTGGTTTGGATATCAAGATTGATGAAAATGCATACACCAAGAGGCCCAAAAAGTTGTATCATTTTCATAATAAAGCATTCTGGGAAAAGCACTGCATGTCTCCCAAGGTGATCTAATAATGGCTTGAGAAACAAGAAGAAGGGATATATGGCTTGAAATTTTTATGGTGATGATGATGTGAGGCCACAGTAAGGGTTCTCATGAGAAGGAAGAGCCTGGCATGGTTTGAGTCTCCTGGTGACACCAAAGGAAGGAGCACCAGATCTTTCTTATTACCTGCTCAGATTTGGGGCAGTAAAGGAAGGGCTAGAGGTAAGGCTTAAAAACCATGAGCAGGCAAACATCAACAAATGGAGTCCGACTCAATTACAGTGTTATTCTACAAATAAGCAACAATATGACTAATAAAAATATTATTCTTTTATATATAAAAATTAATGAGAAAGGACAATGAGAATACCTACGCTAACTATTGAAAATATCATTGAAATGGAAAGTTTTCTATGAAGTACAAATCAGCAAATTAAATTCAAAAGCTAAAAATCTCTATCAGCAATCATAAAACTGAGAAAAAAAAATACCCTAAATACATAATGTCAGGCTAGAATAATGTTTTAGACAATTTAGATTTTTCCCAAACTTAAGAAATGAGAGCTTATTGTGCTATTAATTTCTTTCCATAATCTACATTAAAAGTCTTCCAAATATTTTAATATGTGGCTCATAACCAATATCAAATTAGAATTAAGTTGATGAAAGATCTATGATTAAATTGGGAATGTTCACACTTTTTGAAGAAGAAATAAAGGAGTTCAAGGAGGCAGAGGAAGCTAAATATTACTGAACATGGTAGATGTGGTCTTAAATACTTTTATACATTATCTCATTTGACTCTTATGACACTCCTATGAGTAAACATTATTTTTATTCCCATTGCACAAATAAATAGACTTGTCTGATGAAATAGAGATGATAAGGGGTCGAACCAAGATATGAACACATTTCTAGATGATTCCTGAAATCTCATTGACAATGATCATTGAATGAAAAATGGACCTTAAATGATTTTACAAAATATAACTGTTCATGAAGGAATTTTTATATTATGTATCTACTAATTGATATTTTATCTATAAACATATTTAACTTTATATTTACAGTCATATGCAGACACAGATTAGAGTGAAGATTATAGACAAAAGTATTGATTGTGTTTATGTTTGGATATTTGAACTATTTACCTTTATTTTATGTTAAAGCTACAATGTTTATTTTCACTAATCCACATTTGTTAATATTTTACAATGAACATGTATATTAATATTTTGTGACAAAACACAATTAAGAAAAAGTTAAAAATGGACATGAGTTAAGAGAAAAGATACATAGTACTTGAATGGTTATCAAACTGGACTTTTAATTTGTTGAATTATTGAGAAATTAATGAACACAATGATGGACATTAGATGATACTTATCCATAATTTTTAAAACCAAATGGGAATTTGTAGTTTTATATTTAACATTTTCCTCATTTTTCAGTAGACAGAAGACCCTACATTATATGAAGAGTAATGAGAAGAAAAGTAATTACCTGTAACTCTGGAACACCTCATTAAATTAAATACAGGGATTTTTTTAATCCCTTGATCTGAGTGCTGAATCTTTAGAAAAATTAAAGTACCAGTTACTTGTAGACATTGTACTACAAAAGTCTCATTTTACTGATAAAACAGTTCACTCCACATTATATTTTTCTCTACCCTTGCTAACATTTTCTGTATCTGTTAAGGCTTTGCCTTAATTAACTTAATTAACTATATCTTCCTTTTTTAGGACTCAACAGTTTCTATGCAACAAAAATGACAATATATTTGACCTGTTATATTCATTCTAATTAAAATGTACTTACTTCTTTTAAAAGAAAGTTCTTTTTATCCATTATATACCCTCTATTAGACAAATATTCTTTTTCCTGCATAGATACAGGATTTAATGAGTTATCACAATTTGAAATGGCTATTCATAGGCAATTATAGTTTAATCAAATATGTCATGAGTTTCAGATTAACCACTAACCATTAGAAATGTCAGTACAAAATAATTGTAGTAAATTGATATAGGCTTCTCCTGAAATTTTAAATACCAATAAACAAGTCTTGTAATATTTTTGCCAAGAGTAAGTTGCAATAATTTGTGATCATTATGGACAGATTAGCAAGATAAAATATTCAAATTTGCCAAAGATTTTACCTTTTTAGAAATTTAAATCTCTATCCCACTTACATGTAATTCATAGAAACATACAATTTGTACTCTGCAGTGCTATTGCATCTTTCACATTTATGTTTCTAAATAAATGGTATAGCTTCTGCTGGTTAGGTTTTTCCTTTATCTCGGATTCTCTTCTACTGAGAAACTGAATGTTTTGCATACAGTAAGACATGCAGGTTGAAATCAGAGAGCTATTCATTTTTATTATATAATTAGAGGAATAAATGGCAGTAGAATTTCTCATTGAATAGGAAAATGATAAATTAAAAGCTGATACCCCAGAGAAGCTTAGTTAAAATTTATTTTGAGTCTAATATCAAATTCATTGAGAATCATCACCTTGGAGACACAAAGCTTTGTTTTCTCCTGCTTAATCTGTGACATATCATATATTTTGATGAGATATTTGGACCATAATTATTTATAACTATTATAATTGTTGAATCTTCTTTCTTGGTTCAGAGATTATCTGCTGTTGATTCACCATTCAGTGGTATTTTTGGTTCATTTCTTATTGGTACAAAGGATTTAATTTTTCACAAAACTTCATCTTACCAAGTAATTTGTGTGTCCCACAGACCTCCCCACTGAATAAAGCTAAGATATAATCCATGTTCTCATCCACTGCCAGAACAGGATGCAACTCTTCACCAGTCTATCTCCTCAAAGTTTTCTCTTTAGTTTAGATTTGTTTTAATATTTATTAAATAATTTTTAAAAACCATAATAAAACCAGTGCATACTAATGTAAAAGACGTCTTTGGCATTCTCATCACAAAAAGGTAACTATGTGAGATATTAAATATATATATATTAATTAGCTTGTTTTGGACAGTCATTTCTTAATGTACATGTACATGAAAACATCACATTTTATAACTTAAATATATACTTTTTTCATCAGTTATATCATAAAAAGATGAAAAGATTTATTTTTCTATCCCAACGTAATTTAAAAATCTTCATATTATCTTCCTCAAAGTTTTGTACTAGTTAGTGGGGATTTGCATCTAATTGGCTTATTTGCTTTAAAAACACCCTTTAGCACTTCAAAGATTATTGGTTTAACTGATTTATCTTGTTAAGAGAGACAAAGTTTAGAAATGGCGGAAATATTTTTAAAAAAGATATATTTGTATGGCCAAGTTTCCATGATTTCTACACAGTTTTATTTCTTTTTCACTATATCTTACAATGAAACCATACTCAATATGTAATCTTAAATATATTCTGTATTACTCGTATTTTACCTTTTCCATAAGAAATAACTAGATAAGTATATTATTTGAGAAATTCTCCAAACTGAGGCTTTGTCTAGCACTCTCTTCTTTATGTTTCCAAGTTTAAAAAAGGAAGAATTATAGATCATTTACAACATTATGTATCTCTTTTCCATGTTTGCAAATTATTTTTACTTTAATTTGTATTGTTTTTCTGTATCTTTTTAAACTTTCTTATACCTAGCAATGTCTACTTTTAACATTAAATAATATGCTTTTGTTGTTAATTTTATTAAAAGATATGCATCATTTACTTGAGAAGGATATTTGGAATTCAATCGAAATTTGTTTTCAACATGTATATATTATTTAGGCAAAAGGTAGCTAGATATTTAAGGCAATTACATGTATTTTTCAATTTTTTTTTTTTTTTTTGAGACAGTCTCACTCCGTTGCCCAGTCTGGAGTGCAGTAGCACGATCTCGGCTCACTGCAAGCTGCGCCACCAGGGTTCATGCCATTCTCCTGCCTCAACCTCCGGAGTAGTTGGGACTACAGGCGCCTGCCACCACGCCCAGCTACTGTTTTGTATTTTTAGTAGAGACGGGGTTTCACCATGTTAGCCAGGATGGTCTCGATCTCCTGACCTCGTGATTTGCCCACTCCGGCCTCCCAAAGGCATTTTTTTCCACTTTTTTAGGCTTGAAAGAATTGCGACATCTCACATAGTATCAATAGTACTCTATATTTTGCTTTAGCTTATTTATATTACAAGAATTTATTCTGGATTTCATTTTGATATTGTTGTGAGATATGACCGTAATGTTTTTCATATAGGTAATAAAGTATTTTACTATAATTTACCAATTTTTTCTACTTCCACTAACATGAAATGACACTTATTTTATTTTTAAATTTTAATTTACTTATGTTTTACTACAGATTTAGAGAACACAAGTGCAGTTTTGTTACATGGATATATTGCGTGGGGGTGAAGGTTGAGTTTTTAGTACAGCCATCAGCAGAATAGTATTCATTGTGCCTTTTAAGTAATTTCTCAACACTCACACCCTTCCCATTCTCTCACCCTACTGAGTCGCCAATGTCTATTATTCCACTCTCTGTCCATGTGTATGCATTATTTAGCTGCCACTTATAAGTGAAAACATGAGGTATTTGGCTTTCTCTTTCTGATTTATTTCACTTAACATTATAGACTCTTGTCTATCCGTATTGCTGCAAAGCACACAATTCCTTTTCTTTTCTTTTCTTTTTTTTCTTTAATGTGTGAGTAGCATTCCATAGCACATATAAATATGTGTGGGTGTGTGTCTGTTTATCTAATCATCCATTGATGCATCAATAGATATTTAGGTTGATCTGGTGACTTTTTTGTTTTTTTTTTTTAGTCTTTTAGGGTATCTTATTCATTTATTTATTTATTTAAAAATTGTTAATGTTTGTGGGTAGACAGTAGGTGTATATATTTATTGTTTTCATGAGATGTTGATTCCATGACTTTGTTACTGTGAATAGGGCTGTGATAAACATACAAGTGCAAGTATCTTTTTAGTAAAATGATTTATTTTCCTTTGGATAGATACCAATAGTGGGATTGCTGGATGAAACCGTAGCTCTACATTTAGCTACGTGAAAAATTTCCACACTGTTTTCCATAGAGGTTGTACTAATTTATATTCTCAACAACAATGTATCAGCATTCCCTTTTCTCTACATTTTCACCAATACTTGCTGTTCTTTTTTTTCTCTTCATAGCCATTCTAACTAGTGTAAGATGATATCTCATTGTGCTTTTAACTTACATTTCTCTTATGATTAGTGATGTTCAGCATTTTTAAAATGCTTGTTGGATATTTGTGTATCTTGTTTTAAAAAATGAAGAATGCTACCTATTTTATATGCTGAGTGTACACTTAATGCTCAGCTCTGTTTCTAGGCCTTCTATTTGGTTTCATTGATTTTTGTTGTTTTTGGTGGCACTACTACACTGCTTTAGCTACTGTTGCCTAGTAGTAATATAACATATAACATCTCTGGCAATAAAAGTCCCTTGCTGGTCTTATTTTAAAAATTCTTTTTACTTTAATATTATAAAATGTACATAAACTATTAATAATTTTTTACCTTTTAAATAATCATTTGTTGGCCGGGCGCGGTGGCTCAAGCCTGTAATCCCAGCACTTTGGGAGGCCGAGACGGGCGGATCACGAGGTCAGAAGATCGAGACCATCCTGGCTAACCCAGTGAAACCCCGTCTCTACTAAAAAATACAAAAATCTAGCTGGGCGAGGTGGCGGGCGCCTGTAGTCCCAGCTACTCGGGAGGCTGAGGTAGGAGAATGGCGTGAACCCGGGAGGCGGAGCTTGCAGTGAGCTGAGATCTGGCCACTGCACTCCAGCCTGGGCGACAGAGTGAGAAAAAAGAAAAAAAATCATTTGTTATCTGTCTATCTATCTACCATCTATCTATCTATTTAAATGTCCAAGAAAAACGCTTTTCGGTTAGTTGATTCTTGCCTTTAATTGTCTTTAAATTGTTTCACAGCTCTGTAAATTGATAAAACAATTAATTGTTCACAACAATGCAAAATGGAGAATAATTATTGCATAAAGGTATGTAAATGGTTCTGTTTTCTGAAAGAACAGCACTACCACGGAAAAGTCCAATTTGTGTCCAATTGCAGGTTCACTTTAATATTCCTAAACTGTAAGTGTCTAATTTGTGTAATTCTCCTGTAATTAATTTTGGCAATATTTTTAGTTAAATAAAATTTTTGATGTTTGTTCATTTTATATTTGTATGAGAATTATAATTTCATCTTTGTAGGGAATTATTTCTTAAAAAATAGTATGGAATATTCTTCCGAGAAAAAGCAAAAATAAAAGTATAAAAGAAACAATATAGCAACTCAAAAAAGACTCTTGCTAATAAAATATTTTAGTTATTTCAACTGCAGAATTTTGACATGTGTGGTTGGTCCTAAGCCAGATATTGTACTAAACACTCAGACCAATGTTTCAGAAACAGAGGGCTTTCTATAATCTCATTGTGTTAACCATAGATAGATGTCACTGGGTGACTTGGGAAGCTGTGACTGCAAATTTATATGTAGCCATGTGATTTGCCGAATTCAGTCAAATGTCATCTGGATAAAATGTAGTCTAACAGATAATAAGAAAATGCCAAATAAGTTCAAATTAGAAGAGATTACAAAATATAGGTAAGTCTGTAAAGGATTACATGGAATGGCCTTATCATATTATTAAATATATATGGGAAACATTAAAACGTCTTCACAAACCAAAACAAAATCTAATAGCAAGTTAGATATTTTATTAGATAAGTGTACATTTTTAAAATAAAGATCAACATCTCTGAAGGACAAACAAGTATAGAAACCTAATGTGTAACATGAGGACTATAGGCAATAAAATTATATTGTATATGAAATTCATATTAAATGAGTAGACTTTAGCTGCTGTTGCCACAAAAACAAAAATGGGTATCTATGTGAGATGATGAATATGCTGATCTGCTTTGTTATAATAACCTTTTTACTATCTGTATTCCATGAGTGTGTTGTGCACCTTAGCAATACATGATAACATTTATTTAGTAAAGAAAAATCGACCATCAAAGTCATAGCTGACCCAACAGTGTTGAAACTAGTAACAAAAATTTAAAAAGAGAAAAAAACACAAATATGGTTAATTTTATGTTTGTTAGTCTATGACAAAGTGGTCCTAAAAACGGGCTCTTCTCTGACTGTTGAGATCTTTAAAAATTTAGATATCTACAACTCTTTATCACCTCACACAGCATATACTCCCTAAATGAGAAGGTAACAGTTTTCCTGGCAGGTATCTTTTAAGTTAAAAATATTTTGAATTAATTGTACAAACATTAAAGTAAATCAAATCAAAATTTTTATATTTTGAGATAAAAATAATCTGTGCATGTTTCTTTTATACTAAAATTTAGAAATGTTGGCGTATTACAGTAATTATCTTATAATCAAATTTAAAATACATTATTGAGTAATTGATTCAAAATTTTGACTTGTGTATGACCACATGCATTACTGGAATATGGAGGAGAACATCAGTTAATGTTAGGTAAATATCTGAGTTCTTAACAAAAGGAAGTCAAATATATTTATAAGCATAAATGAATTATTGAATAAATTTTGTTTAATTATAAAGACCACAGAAAGCTGACTATTAAATTTTCTATATATTTTACAGAGAAAAATCAGACTTGTAAACTAAAAAGGGAATCTTTAAAAAGAACTGCCCTTTGGAATTCTTAACTGTAATGTATTGCATTGTAAATAATCAATTCTTTAAAAAGTCATAAAATGAATTTCTTATTTGCACAATGGCACTGTGTATCACACTAAAATGCCCAAAACTGGCAATGGACATTACTATTGATGACAGAAAAATCTAAAGAATCTTAAATAAAAGTTAGGATTTTATTTGATTTTGTCCACTTTAGTAACACTTGGGAATTTTTAATTCCACATGTTAAGAACATTTCATGAAAATAAATATGCAGTAAAAATTAGATTAATTTTATTATCTCATATTAGGATACAATTGGGTGTTTCAGTTCACTATCTACACATGAACTGGACTCCTCATGCTTTTAAGTTCTTTCTTCCTTTTATGAGGATTCTTACATGTTCACACTTCCTATCTGTATAATTATGAAACTCTCTTGATATATTTCAGATCCAAAGTTTTCCTCCCAGAAATTTAAACCTACAAATGGGTTGAGTTTTTGTATTTCTGAACCTTCAGGTAATGGCTCATAATAATCCTCTTACTCCTGTTACACACATTCTAGCACAATCTAAAGAAGTTTCTTAAAATAAATACGGTTATAAGCATAGTCTGGCATCATAACACAGTTTATTGGCAAAATAATTTTTCTTATTCATTTCAATTGAAATATTTTATATATCTCAAGATCTTCATAACTGAAGTGTCACAAAATATAAGGGGCAAATTCCATGGCAGTTATTTGCTTGAACAAAGTAGTTATCAATGTTTTTCATTATTAATTTATAAAATAGTGTGTCTGCAATTTAGCTTAGCAAGGTATTATTTATGATGCAGAAAACAAAGTTAGAAGTTATATTGGTAAGTACATTTCATAAAGTATAAAAATTAAATTTTTCTTAAGATTAAATATGAAGTGATGGTAGTAAACGTAAATGTACATCTGTGTGTATGCTTGCATATATATTGGTGTATGTGTGTGTTTACACATACACCCCTACACAAATACATGCACACATACAAGTAGCAAGAGTGTAAATGAAAAGATTTGGAGAGAGAGAGTAACATCGGCAAAGGAGTGGAATAGGTAGCTCCAAACACCCATAAGTCCGCAGAAACATGGAACAAGAAGCAGGAACTGTCAAAACCAACTCTGTCCTAACTCTGGAAGGAGTCAAAGATTTACAGAAACCAAGCACAATTTGAATCATGAAAAAGTCAACTTAAAAATAGTAAAAAAGCATTGTGACATTTTAACTTTCTCTTTCTCCAAACTCTCCCAGCTGAGTGACACTCCTGAAGATAATAGCCTGCATTCCAAGTGTGAGACCATGATCCTTGATTCCAAAGGGAGCAGAGCATACCTAACTTGCAAAGAATTGTCTGGGTCTTTCTAACCCATCAGGAGATACTTGAAAAACTGACGAAAGGTGTTCATCTATGTTTCACCTAACTTGGAGGTCTTCCAGTGTGGAAAGGCAGCAGGCTTTGTTCAAAACACATTGTAAAGTGGGGTGAAACCCACAGCTAAAAGAATTATCCCTATCTCTTCCTAAGCAGAGCCCCTAATAACCTGTTTTAACTTAACTCACTATATTTTAGTTGATGTGTTATCTATGACTTCCAATAAGATATTATGTCTTAAGATCATTGACCATATTTACCTTCATCATTCTACTGCCAGCATATAGGCATGTGGTAAAGTGACTAACACATAAAAACTCCTCCCTGGAAAAAAAAAAAAAAAAAGACCGACTTCATAGAAATAGCCATTGTAACTCACATAGAAACTGCATTTCATTTTATGAAAATCTTTATTTTAGTTTAAGTATTTAGCTAAGATTTTACATTTAAATACATGCTATTTATTTAAAAGTTACAATGAACTAATGCAATCTCCTTTAGTGGTTTATTTATTTCATTTTGTTTTGTTTTTACTGAATGCTCTCTAAAAATTTGGTCTCCAATAATTATCCAATATAGTACATCGACAACCTAAAAATCTCTACACTGGAAGAATTTTCTTAAACCCCTCAGCTAAGAAGAACATATAGTTCATTTCTGAAACTCAAGTCCAGGAAACAAACCTGTAGCAAAACTGAATTTATCATTATTAACACAAACACAAAAATAGTTTTTAATCTTTCTGATTTTTATTCTCATCAGTGAATTAACAGTTGTGAATCCAAGAAAACTAAGCTCTTGCTTCCAATTTGGGCAAAGAAATGGTCCCGCCAGTGAGGTGAGCAGTCTGGAAATTGAGCTATGTTTTCCTCAATAATATTGATCTTAAATTGTAAATTTAATTATTTATTCTCCCCCATCAAGGTTAATAATGAAATTTGTAATGATAATTGTCAAGTAATTCTTAATGAGATCTCATGCACCTTATTTCAACAAATGGATCTTGGACTACTGACAAAGTTTCTGTTAGTCAAGTTACTCTAAAATTGTTCAAATTTTCCACTTACTATTATAAAGAAAAGAGTGAACCTTCTTATTCCAGGCCAAGATGGCCGACTAGAAACAGCTGCGGTTGGAGTCTCCCACTGAGAAGAAGGAAGATGGTGAGTGAATTCTGCACTGCCAGATAAGGGACACAGGTTCTCTTATTGGGACTGACTAGGCAGTTGGCACGACCCACAGAGAACAAGGAGAAGCAGGGTGGTGCCACAGCTTACCTGGGAGCCACAAGGAGCAAGGGAAGCTTTCACCACCAGCCAAGGGAGGCGGTGAGTGATCGTGCTACCCTGCCCAGAAAACCACGCTTTTTCCACCGATCTGGGCAACCCATGGATCAGAAGATCCTCCTCATGAGCCCACGCCACCAGGGCTTTGAGTCCCAAGCACTGAGTTGTGCAGATTCTTAGTGGCCACTCGGCTGGAGACTGCCTAAGACAACTGAGTTCCCCTGGGGAGTGGAGGCTGCCTGCTCCCAAAGACAACTGAGTTCCTGGATGGAGCGTGTAGCAGCCTTCACTGCAGGTGCAGTCTGCCATTTTTCCCCTGCTGCTGCCAGGGAAACTGGACAATTTGAACCCAGTAGGAATTCCCCACAGCGCAGCACAGCACAGCAACTGTGGCAGATCCTGGCCAGACTGCTTCTGTGGGCCAGACTCTGACCCATCTCTCTTCACTGGGTGGGGCTACCCTGCAGGAATTTCAGCAACTTCAGCCAGGGGTTTATGGACAGAGCTCTGATCTCCCTGGGACTGAGCCCTTGCAGGGAGGGGCAGCTGTGGTCTCCACTGATCAGCAGACTTAATCTTTTGCCCTGCTGGCTCTGAGGAATCTGGACAGTCTGGACAAGTAGATTTCCCCCAACACAGTGCATCCCCTCCTCCAAGGGACAGCCAGAGTGCTTTGTTTAGGGGGTCACGGACCTCGTGCTTCCTGACTGGATAAGACCCCTCAACAGCGGTTGCCAGACACCTTAGACAGGAACATTTCATTAATACCAGCTCGGTTCTTTACTGGAACAGAGATCCCAGAGAAAAGAGCAGCCTTCTTTACTGTTCTGAAGCCTCCACCGGTGACACCACCAGATGCAGGAAGGACCCAGGCAAATAGAATCTGGAGTGGACCCCCAGCAAGCCACAGCAGCCCTATGAAAGAGGGGCCTGACAGTTAAAAGAAAAACAAACAAACAGAAAGCAACAACAACAGCATCAGCAAAAAAAGTCCAAACGAAAACCTAATCTACGGGTTATCAGCCTCAAAGATTGAAGCAAGATAAACTCACAAAAATTATAAAGCATTACTGAAAAAACACTGAAAACTCAAAAATCCAGTGTGCCTTTTTTTTCCTCTAAATGACTGAAGTACCTCTCCAGCAAGGGCATAGAACTGGGCAGAGGCTGAAATGGGTTGAATTGAAAGAAGTAGGCTTCAGAAGGTAGATAATAATGAACTTCACTAAGCTAAAAGAGCATTTTCTAATCCAATGCAAAGAATCTAAGAACCATGATAAAGTATTACAGGAGCTGTTAACCAGAATAACCAGCTTAGAGAGGAAAATAAATGACCCGATGAAGCTGGAAAACACAGCACAAGAACTTCACAGTGCAACCACAAGTATAAGTAACCAAATAGACTAAGAAGAATAAAGTATATCAGAACTTGAAGACATTGTTGCTGAAATAAGACAGGCAGGCAAGATTAGAGAAAAAAGAATAAAAAGGAATGGACAAAAACTCTGAGAACTATGTAAAAAGACTGAACCTACAACTGACTAGGGTACCTGAAAGAGACAGGGAGAAGGGAAACAAGTTGGAAAACATACTTCAGAGTATCATCCAGAAAAACTTCTGCAACCTAACAAGACAGTTCAACATTCAAATTCAGGAAATTCAGAGAACACCAGTAAGATAATCCATGAGAAGGAAAACCTTAAGACACGTAATCATCAGATTCTCCAAAGTCAGAATGAAAAAAGAAATGTTAAGGACAGCCAGAAATAAAGACCAGCTCACCTACAAAGGGAAGCCCATCAGACTAACAGCGGACCTCTCAGCAGAAGCCCTACAAACCAGAAGAGCATGGAGTCCCATATTCAAGATTCTTAAAAACATAAAATAAAATAAATGCAACCCAGAATTTCACATCTGGCCAATCTAAGCTTCATAAGTGAAGGAGAAATAAGATCCTTTTTAGACAGGGAAATTCTGAGTTAATTCAACATCACCAGACTGCCTTGCAAGAGATTCTGAAGGAAGCACTAAATATGGAAAGGAAAAACCATTACCAGCCACTGCAAAAGCATGCTGAAGTGCAAGGATCACTGACACTGTGAAGCAACTACATCAACAAGTCTGCAAAATAACCAGATAGCACCATGATGACAGTATCAGATTCACACATAACAATATTAACCTTAAATGTAAATGGCTAAATGCCCCAATTAAAAGATATAGAATGGCAAATTGAAAAAAGAGTCAAGGTCCATTGGTGTGCCCTATTCATGAGACCCATCTCATGTGAAAAGTTACATATAAGCTCAAAATAAAGGGATAGAGTAAAATTTGCCAAGCCAATGGAAAGCAGAAAGAAGCAGGGTTGCCATCATAGTTTCTGAGAAAACAGATTTTAAGCCAATAAAGATCAAAAAAGAAAAAGAAGGTCATTTGATAATGGTAAAGGAGTCGATTCAATAAGAAGAGCTATCCTAAATATATATACACCCAATACAGGAGCACTCAGATTCATAAAACTAGTAGAGATGTATGAAGAGTCTTAGACTCCCACACAATAATAGTGGGAGACTTTAACACCTCACTGTCAATATTAGACAGATCATTGAGACAGAAAATTAACTAAGACATTGAGTACTTGAACTCAGCTCTCCATTAACTGGATCTGATAGATATCTAAATAACTCTTCACGCCAAAACAACAGAATATACATTCTTCTTGGTGCCACATGGCACTTACACTAAAATTGATCACGTAATTGGAAGTAAATCACTCCTCAGAAAATGCAAAAGAACTGAAATAATAACAAAAATTCTCTCAGAGCACAGCACAATCAAATTAGAACTCAAGATTAAGAAACTCACTCAAACCACATAACTACATGAAAATTGAACAACCTGTTCCTGAATGACTCCTGGGTAAATAGTGAAATTAAAGCAGAAATCAAGACATTCTTTAAAACTATTGAGAACAAAAAGACAATGTGCCAGAATTTCTGGGATGCAGCTAAAGCTGTGTTAAGAGGGAAATTTATGTCACTAACTACCCACATTAAAAAGCTAGAAAGAATTTAAATGGATACCCTGACCTCACAACTAAAAGAACTAGAGAATCAAGAGTAAACAAACCCCAAAGCTGGCAGAAAACAAGAAATAATCAAGATCAGAGCAGAAATAAAGGAGATAAGATGGGGAAAACCCTTTAAAAAAAAAATGAATCCAGAGACCATCTTTTTGAAAAATAAAATAAAATAGATAGACCCCTAACTAGACTAATAAAGAAAAAAGAGAGAAGAATCAAATAAACACAATAAAAAATTATAAAAAGGGTACAAACACTGACCCCACAGAAATACAAACACCCATAAAAAATACCATAAAAACCTCTATTCAAATAAACTAGACACTCTAGAAGAAATGGACGTATGCCTGAAAACATACACCCTCCCAAGACTGAACCAGGAAGAAGTTGAATCCCTGAATAGACCAATAACAAGTCCTGAAATTGAGAGAGTAATAAATAGTCTACCAACCAAAAAAAAAAAAAAACAAAAAACTCAGGACCAGATAGATTTACAGCTGAATTATACCAGAGGTACAAAGAGGAGCTTGCACCATTTGTTCTGAAACTATCTCAAACAATTGAAAAGGAGTTGCTTCTTCCTAACTCATTTTATGAGGCCATTATTACCCTGATTCCAAAACCTGGCAGAGATACAACAAAAATGAAAACTTCAGGCCAATATTCCTGATGAATACGGATGCAAAAATCCTCAATAAAATACTGGAAACTAAATTCAACAGCACATTAAAGGGCTTCTCCACCATGATCAAGTAAGCCTCATTTGCAGGATGCAAGGCTGGTTCAGCATACACAAATCAATAAACATAATTAATCACATAAACAGATCTAAAGACAAAAAATCACATGATTATCTCAATAGGTGCAGAGAAGGCCTTCAATAAAATTCAACATTCCTTCATGTTAAATACTCTCAATAAATGAGGTATTGATGGAACATACCTCAAAATAATAAAAGTCATTCATGACAAACTCACAGCCAATATCATACTAAATGGACAAAAAATGAAAGTATTCCCCTTGAAAACTGGCATGAGACAACGATGTCCTCTCTCACCACTCCTATTCAACCTAGTGTTGGAAGTTCTGGCCAGGGCAATCAGGCAAAAAAAAATAAATAAAATAAATGAAACATATTCAAATAGGAAAAGAAAAATCAAACTGCCTCTGTTTACAGATGACAATAGTCTATATCTAGAAAATCTCATTGACTTAGCCCAAAAGCTTCTTAAGATGATAAGTCTTAAGCAAAGTCTTAGGATACAAAATCAATGTGTAAAAATCACAAGCATTCCTAGACACCAACATTAGACAAGCAGAGAGCCAATTCATGAATGAACGCCCATTCACAATTGCTAAAAAGAGCATAAAATGACTAGGAATACACCTAACCAGGGAAGTGAAGGACCTCTGCAAGGAGAACTACAAACCACTGCACAGGGAAATCAGAGAAGACACAAACAAATGGAAAAACATTCCATGCTCATGTATAAGAAGAATCAATATGATGAAAGTGACCATACTGCACAAAGTAATTTATAGATTAAATGCTATTTTTATTAAACTACCATTGACATTCTTCACAAAATTAGAATAAAAAACTACTTTAAAATTTGTATGCAACTAAAGAAAGAGCTCAGATAGCCCAGACAATCCTAAGGAAAAAGGAAAAGCTGGAGGCATCATGCTACCTGACTTCAAACTATACTACAAGGCTAGAGTAAAGAAAATAGCATGGTTCTGGTACAAAAACAGACACACAGACCAATGGAACAGAATAGAGATCTCAGAAATGAGATCACACATCAGAAATATCTGATGTTTGACAAACCTGACCTCACAACTCTGATTTCTGAGACCTAAATCAGAAAAACCATTTGACTCAGCAATCCCATTACTGGGTATATACTCAAAGGAATAAAAATTATTATATTATAAAGATACATGCAGGTGTATATTCATTGCTGTACTATTCACAATAGCAAATATATGGAATCAACCTAAATACCCATTAATGATAGACTGAATAAAGAAAATATTGTACATATACACCATGGAATACTAAGCAGTCATAAAAAGGAATGAGATCATGTCTTTGCTGGGACATGGATAGAGCTGGAAGCCATTATCCTCAGCAAACTAACACAGGAACAGAAAACCAAACGCCACGTGTTCTCACCTATATGTGGGAGCTGATCAATGAGAACTCATGGACATAGGGAGGGGAACAACACACACTGGGCCCTGTCAGAGGGACAGCATCAGGATAGATAGCTAGTGCATGTTGGGCTTAAAATCAAGGTGATGGGTTCATAGGTGCAGCAAACCACCATGGCACACATTTACCTATGTAACAAAATCTGCACATCCTGAACATGTATCCCAGTACTAAAAATTAATTAAATTATTATTATTATTATTTTAAAGAGATACCTTTGGAAGAAAGAAATCATGGCTCTCCTCCAGGGAGCTTTATTGATGGTTCCCCCTCAAGAAAACTTTTGTGAAGAATTCAGTATATTCTGGCAATTCCAAAATGGGAGTTCCAAGCTCAACAGGTAAATGGAAATCAGATTAGGAGCGAATGGGTCTGGAACCAGATGCCCTCACAAAGTGGGGTGGTGAGACCAGCTCTGTGGAGGAGGCCCTAACCCAGTGGCGCTGGAGGAATTAAAGACACACACACAGAAATATAGAGGTGTGAAGTGGGAAATCAGGGGTCTCACACCCTTCAGAGCTGAGAGCCCCGAACAGAGATTTACCCACGTATTTGCAAGCCAGTCATTAGCATTGTTTCTATAGATATTAAATTAACTAAAAGTATCCCTTATGGGAAAGGAAGGGATGGGCCTAATTAAAGGAATAGGTTGGGCTAGTTAACTGCAGCAGGAGCATATCCTTAAGGCACAGATCACTCATGCTATTGTTTGCAGCTTAAGAATGCCTTTAAGCGATTTTCCGCCCTGGGAGGGCCAGGTGTTCCTTGCCCTCATTCCGGTAAACCCATAACTTTCCAGCGTGGGCATTAGGGCTGTTAAGAACATGTGACAGTGCTGCAGAGATTTTGTTTATGGCCGGTTTTGGGGCCAGTTTATGGCCGGATTTCGGGGGGCTTGCTCCTAACATGGAGGCAGCAGGAAGGACAACCACAATCACTTGAGGGGTGCATTTGAGGGGTCACAATCTAGAAAACATACCTCCTTTCCTAGACTGTGTGAAATGATTGCCTCTTTTTGTTGCCAAACTAATTAATGCAACAACAAAAAGAGAAAAGAGTGAATCTTCTTCTTATAATAAAACGGTCTCAAATAAAATTATAATATCATTAACATTGGGTACAATAGCTATCAAGAAATATCCTCCTTATGAGAATGTATAAGAAATATTAAAAACACATTCTTTTTCATGAAAGTCAAACTCAAAATTAAGACTTTTGGCTGGGTGCGGTGGCTCACTCCTGTAATCCCAGCATTTTGGGAGGCCGAGGCAGGCGATCATGAGGTTAGGAGATCGAGACCTTCCTGCCTAACACAGTGAAACCCCATCTCTACTAAAAATACAAAAAATTAGCTGAGCATAGGGGCAGGCACCATTAGTCCCAGCTACTCAGGAGGCTGAGGCAGGAGAATGGTGTGAACCTGGGAGACCGAATTTGGAGTGAGCAGAGATCGCGCCACTGCGCTCCAGCCTGGGTAACAAAGCAAGACTCTGTCTCAAAAAAAAAAAAAAAAAGACTTTCACACAAAAAATCCCTAATACATATAAACAAATACATTTGTTTCACAGGCAATTAAATGATACAATATAATTAACATAGTGATGTAATAATGTTATATTATTTGATCCATACATAAAAAAGTGAGAGTAACATGTTACTATCTATATCTCCTAGAAAATATATTTTTTTTCTTATTGCTCAATTTAAAACTGTAAAATAACCTTAGCCAAATGTAAGGTGTTTCCCCTGAGATTTTGCAATCCTTTAATATGCCTCATTAAGACATTACCCCGTTTTCTCCAAAAACCCACTAAAACCCTACAAGTCACTCTGACTTTCTCTGTATTCAAAAAGTCCTACACAAAGCACTTTTCACTTTTCACTGTCCGCACTATTCCTGAAGGAGACTTTTAGGCTCATGGCCTTACATTATCTTGTATCAAATGGTTGGAGATTAAAGAGCAGGGTGATTGGCATCTCTGTTACCTCCTTTTTCCAACACATCCAATAAGTGGTTCACATTTTTATGTATGAACCTTGGATAATTGTGTAATACGGTTTAGTAATGGTAATAATATCTATAACATGGAGAGTAGTGATAATGTTTAATTGTATTGTTCTATATGAGTGGCTTAAGGAGGACTAAGTTAAAATAATTTTCCTTATTCTTCTTGCTGACTCCCATCCTGGTAGAGAATATGGAGGCATTTGGAACGTGTCTTCAAATAAGCATTTGCAATCAAGCACAAGTCTTGTCATGACAAGATACATTTTCAACTTATTTCAAAATGCCTAGGCTTTCAAAAAAAACCTTTTTCTCTCATCACAAAGAATTTTTTATGACACAATTAGGATCAGTAGAATGTATCTACCTAAGGATATAGGAAGATAAGTAGTCTTTAGCTGTAGTTTCATTTTATGTCATAACTGTGTTTTATTTATTTTCTCTAACAGTCGGTGCAACAAAACAATGCAAAGACTGGAACATAGGTTCTGTTATAAATAACATTTTACTGTAAGTATATATTCATTTTGCCTTGACAGTCAGAATGGAAGTTTAATTAAATAATACATTCACAACCAGACATCATTCAGAGAAGGCTAAGTTGTAAAAATAGTTAAAAATAAAATTATCTAGAAAAAAATACCACAAGATAAAGCAGAATAACTAAATGCTTCTAGTCTTAGACTTTTGTTTACATTGTTTACATTGAACTTAACTTATACATCTGACTGTATATTCCAAAGTATATGAATGTATGCACGTGTGCAACTATTTTATCACGTTTCTCAGCATCATCCATTCAATAATTATCTATTAATTTGAAAGAGCAAATAACTGTGTTCTTTCTTGTAAGACTTTAGTATTATATTAGTTCAAAACTCTTGTGTGTCAAAATAGATCTAACTATAAAAAGGTACTTGAATAATAAAATCTTAGATATTTATACAGAAAACATATAGACAGAATAGATATTTCATTTTATAAATATCTTCGCTACAGTATCAGTGGCAGCTTGCCAATCAATCTTGTCTTGTACATTCTCCTCGTAACAGCTTATTCTATTATGTACAGTTTTGCTTATTGTGAGATTTTTAAACCAAAATTTGTCTTTTCAAACAAATGCTTATTTGATATACTTTTGCCCTTATATTCAATGAAACAGAGACAATTGATGAAATTATTGATATTTTAAAAAGTTGTCCCAAATCTTTTACATGTTTCCTTTTTAGGTCAAACAACCTCAGATTCTTTAGCCATTTGAGTCTAATGCATTGTCACTCTCTACATGGGATAGCAGTGGTTTTCATGGGGCTCTCTCTGACTGTCTCTTTCCCTGATCTCCCTGTTTTTAGCTGATCTGTCTACATAGGTATTATACTCTGCTCTTAGTCTCCAACAATTGCCAGATAATAGATCTACTGGTTTTATTTGTTTATTCAAATTAAGTTTTTAAAAAGTTTTATTTTTTAAATAATGTCTTTCAATTTCAATAAATATTGTTATTTATTTTTGAATTTTTTAAATTTTCTTATGTATATAAAAGGTGTATCTGATGTTTACCTATGTAAGCATATTACTGTGTATATGCCATATTGTTTTTTGACAATTATTTTTGGTAACATAAATTGCTCCATAGTTTGATCCAACTATACGTAGATCTCAACGATGGGAGGTCTTAGTTTGGGCTACTATAACAAATTACTATACATTGGGTGTCTTAAACAACAAACATTTATATCGCATAATTATGGAAGTTGTGAAGCCCAAAAGCAAGGTGTCAGCTGATCTCAGGTCTGTGGAAAACTCGCCTTCTTCTAGTTGATGGATGGATATCTTCTTGTTGTATGCTCACATGGTAGAGAGTTACCCTTTTAGAACCTAATAACCTCCCAAAAGCCATATGTACAATTTCTGTCACATTGTGAATTAGGGCTTCAGGATATAAATTTTGGGTTACCCAAACATACAGTTAATGGCAGGTAGACTTTGAGGCACGTCTGTGAGTTTTCTTTTTTTTCTGACCCCAGAGGGGCTCTTCTTATCTGCCTGTTTCTCTGATTGTCTATTTTAAACTTCTAGTGCTGAACTTTATCTTTTTGCTTTCTTAGAGATACCTGTCTCCTCTTAAGTGGAAAATCCCCAATGTTTTCAACAGTGCCCTTAGACATTACTCTCTGAGCTTTGTTCCAAATACAATTGATCCACTTAGGGAGAGGTACTAATTTCTCCTTTCTTAAGATCTACATTTCCCCCTGGGTAAAACATTCATACCACTGTCCTGTAGCTGGGGATAGACTAATGTCCCACTTCTATCAGATGGCACTATGATTTATAAGCAGGGTACAGGGCAGGGAGTATAGCCTCTATTTTTTTCAGCTTGCCTCTCTTGTTGAGAAACCTCATCCTATGAGCAAATTAGGGTAAGAACAATTAGGGTGTAGCATTTTCATTGTGCTGCATCTGGAGTAGAGTTTTTACCTCATAAATGGTGGAAGGGCAGAGGAAAGGAGCCACAGAACTCACTGCTGCTATTGATTAAAACAGAGCTTCTGTGGCACAGATCTGAGGAGGATGATAGATGCTGGCAGCCTGCCCTTCTTAGCAGATACCATAGCTCTAGACTGGTAGCTAGGGAAGAAAGAACCTCATACACTTACGTAAAAAATACCAAGAATGGCTGGGAGCAGTGGCTCATGCCTGTAATCCCAGCACTTTGGGAGGCTGAGTCAGGTGGATCACCTGAGGTCAATAGTTCAAGACCAGCCTGGTCAACATGGTGAAACCCAGTCTCTACTAAAAATACAAAAATTATCCAGGCATGATAGCATGTGCCTGTAATCCCAGCTACCCAGGAGGCTGAGGCAGGAGAATCGCTGGAAACCAGGAGGCAGAGGCTGCAGTGAGCCGAGATCATGCCACTGCACTCCAGCCTGGGCAACAGAGCAAGACTCTGTAAAAAAATAATAATAATAAAAATAAAACAAGAATGTAACTTCTTTCTTGACTGGGAAGAAAATCATTGTTCTTTAAATGTCACAGGTTCTCACTGTTCGTATCATGATTTACAAGTTTTCTTAAATAAATGTTTGTTCCATTTGCTGTTTGCCCTTAGGAAGTTTGTAGCATTTTTAAATGCCTTCAAATACATATTTTTTAAAATAATTTTTATCAGTTATATTTGTTTTCCTGGAGCATATCCTCAGAAACCATCATGCTTCCCCTCAGAGATCTTCTAGAAATGTTCATCCTGTATTAGTCTATGGTACTAACATGACTACAATTATTTATTCATTTTCCTGTTTATTAGTTTGAGAAGTCTTCCCTTTTCAATTTTTATTTTATTATTTTTATTTATTTATTTACTTATTTTGAGACAGAGTTTTGCTTTTGTTGCCCAGGCTGGAGTGCAGTGGTGCGATCTCAGCTCACTGCAACCTCTGCCTCCCGGATTCAAGCGATTCTCCTGCCTCAAACTCCTGAGTAGCTGGGATTACAGGTGGACACCATCACGCCTTGCTCATTTTTTGTACTTTTAGTAGAGATGGGGTTTCACCATGTTGGCCAGGCTGGTATCGAACTCCTGACTTCAGGTAATCTGCCTGTCTCAGCCTCCCAAAGTGCTGGGATTACAGACGTGAGCGACGTGCCTAGCCGAAGTCGTCCCTTTTACTAGCCCATCTGTTCTTGTGTATATTTACAAAATTTCCCATAATGTATAATCCTATAAATAGATTTCATCTGGTATATTACTTCTTTCTTTTTTGTCAGAAAAATTTTACTCAAATATTTTACTAGCAATTTTCTATTTTCTAATTTCTTTCTCGAATGTGTTATAATTTATAATTCTACTAGTAGTATACTGGAATACTTTTCAGGAGCGGTTGGCATATGGTGAGCCTCATATTTGCCTCTACTTTTGTCCTGTGAATAATTTGCTGGTTTGCTTTAGGGGGATAGAGGTTGAAGGAAGCAGCTTTGGATTTACAGTAGGCACACTGATCCAAGGTCATGGAAGTTGAAATTCAGGGCTCACAGGAATCTGAGTATTCGGGAGATATGATATAGAAAAAGGTAGTGTTCATTCTTCTAAAATTGGTATGTATTTTTCTTCTTGAGTCACTTGCTGAGTCCTAAGCTGCATATGCATTAAAAAGTTTGAAAAATAAATTAAAATTAGGTGCTATGATGCTATATCATTAAGCAAATATTAAGCATTTTGCAGACCTAAGCAAGACAGGTGTTGAACTTCAGGACATGACAGATGGAGGAAAGCTGGTAAATACTTAGGTTATTAGTGAGGGCTATGGTAGGAAGAGAAAACTATAAATAAATGAGTTCTAGAAAACCTGAAACCTAGCGTGGACTGAATGAAGGTAGTCTGCTTGTTTTCAAAGAGCCTAAGAGAAGGTGAATTAATCAACCCTGGAATAAGTAACATCATCAAGCATCATCTTAACTTTTCATGCTCAATGTCCAGCATTCTCTCAAATGTCATGAAGCATGCCAGTAAGCAGGATCAGACGATTCACAATCGAGAGAAAAAAGAACAATAGATACAAATTCATAATTTATTCAGAAACTAACATTAAAATAACTATGATTAAAGTGTTCAAGATGAGAAATAATTTCACCAGATAATTTAAATTTTTGTATTTTTATTTAAATTCTAGAACTATATTATAGACCAATATAATAATAATTGAAATAATTCAATAGGTGTGTTAATAGTAGATTTAAGCGGAAAAAAAGATTATTGATCTGGAGTATGCATCAGGAGAACATATCTATATTAATATACATAAACAAAAGATAAGAAATATGGAAAAGGATATAAAAGAAATGTAGATCATGTTACAAAAACTCACTATATACAGATTTAAGTATAAGAAAAAGAAAAAAGTGTATGAGGAAAAATAATGTTTGAAAAAATACTTGTTGAGAACTCTCTGAAACTGATTAAATACATAAAGTGAGAGTTTGCAAAATATGCAAAAGAAACAAAAGATAAAAACAAAGCATATACCTGTTGGCCATTTATAAGTCTCCTTTTGAAAATGTCTATTACAACATTTTACTCATTTTAATTGATTTATTGTTATTTTTGCTATTCAGTTGTTTGAGTTCCTGATATATTTTGGATATTAGCTTCTGGTCAGATGCACAGTGTGTGGAAATTTTCTTCCATTCTGTAGCAATTTTGTCTCTTTCCTTTGTCGTTTCTTTTGCTGTGCAGAAGCATTTTAGTTTGACATTTGTCTATTATTGCTTTTGTTGACTGTGGTTTTGAGGTCTTATTCAGAAAATCTGTGCCAGATCAATGTCATGAAGCATTTTCCATGTTTTCTTCTAATAATTTCAATGTGTAACACTTAAATACTTACTCCACTTTAAGTTGATTTTTGAAAGTGGTGAAAGAATGGTGTCTTGTTTCATTCTTCTGCATATGGATATTCAGTTTTCCTGTCAACATTTAATGAAGGGACTGTCTTTCTCCATAACGTGAGTGATTGGAACCTTTGTCAAAAGTTAGTTGGCTGTACATGTTTAGATTTATTTCTGCGTTCTCCATTGTGTTCAATTTGTCTATGCGTCTGTTTCTATGCCAGTCCCGTTATTTTGTGTAATATTGTTTTGTAGTATATTTTAAGTCAGGTAATGTGATTCCTCTAGCTTTGTTCTTTTTGCTTAAGTTTGCTTCCACTACTTGGGGCTTTCTGTGACTCCATATAAATGTTAGGCTTGTTTCTATTTCTCTGAAAAATGTCTTTGCTATTTTTATAGGAATTGCATCTTATCCTTATATTGCTTTGGATAGTGTTGACATTTTAACCATATTAGTTCTTCCCATCTATGAACACAAGCTACCTTCCCACTTATTAGTGTCCTCTTCAATTTTCTGTAATCAGTATTGTATAGTTTTCATTGTAGAGATATTATACCTTTTTTCTTAAATTTATTTCCAGTTTTATTTTTTATTTTTGTAAATTTAAATGGAATTGGTTTCCTTGTTGTTTTAAAAGAAAACAAACAAACAAACAGAAAACTAATGAGAGCTTAATTAAAATTAGTGAAGTCAAAAGGAAGAATTAAGAAAGGGAAAGATACAAGTTATACAATAATATAAGTTTCTTTTTCAATACACTAAACTCTGTAAAACTACAAAGAAGTCATTATTTTCCCCCTTTTTGTATGCACACTTCTTTGCAATTTGACTTAGCAGTGTCTTCAATCAAGAGGTGAGGGTCTATTTCTCTTCGTCTTAAATCTTGCATTGACCAAGTCAGCTGTCTTAACTAATGGAGCATTAAGCAAAGATGAGACAAGCAGAAATTCAAAAACTGCCTAACATTGAATTTTGCCTTCTTCCTGCTTTTTGGAACACTGTTACTTGCTATCATGTGAAGAAGCCTAGCCTAAGCTATTGGAAACATGGCCCTGTCATCTTCATCATACCTGCAACAAGCAGTACCTCACAAGACCTGGCACCAACTTCCAGGCATAAGAATGAGGCGATCCTTAGTCAGTCACCTTTACCCAAAGAATGAGATGACTATAGCTTCATTAGCAAGCCCAGGAAAGATCAGCAAAATTCTTAAGCTAAACCAGTTCAAATTCACTTTTCAGAAAATAAAATTGCTAAATATGATAAAACTTTAGGTTATCTATTGGTCAATGTCTCAAATAGTTAACATAAAAATAAAGTCCTGTTTGAAAGTATGTACACAGTAGTTTGAAGTATATCAAATAATAAGCATAAATGTAAACTCTGACAGGATCTCAGTGTGGTAATATTATAGATAGGGTTTTTGCATTGGGGTGTGTTTGTATTTTCTCTCTCTCTTTCTTTCTTTCTTTCTTTTTTTCCTTCCTTCCTTCCTTCCTTCCTTTCCTTCCTTCTTTCCTTTCTCTCTACCTCTCTTCCTCTCTTTCTCTATTTCTTTCTTTCCTTTTTTTTTTCTTCTTGAGAAAGGGTCTTGCTCTATCACCCAGACTGGAGTGCAATGGCACCATCACAGCACACTGCAGCCTCAACCTCCTGGGCTCAAGGCCTCCTCCCACCTCAGTTTCCTGAGTAACTGGGACTACAGGCACGCGCCGCCATGCTCAGCTAATTTTGTATTTTTTGTAGACAGAGGATTTCACCATTTTGTGCAGGCTGATCTTGAACTCCTGGGCTGTAGCAATTTGCCCTCCTCTGCTGCCCAAAGCACTGGGATTTTAGGCGTGAGCCCCTGTGCCTTGTCCCTGTTTTCCTATTTTAATTATGTTTATTAATTACATTAAATTTTGAAATCATTTTATTTTATTCAAACAGCAGAAAAATAGATGTTTTGCTTCTGTAAAATATTTAATAAGACTAGCTAAGTAGTTTTCAATATATAAACAAAAGAAAGCTAACATTTAAATAACGAATGTTTATAAAACTTGTACAGTATTGTTGAATAAATTTTGTTATGATCATTTCAACTTTCTAAATGCGTCTTAAATGCTCAAATGAAAATTTTATTTATCTTCTTTTTGAGCGTTTTACTTAATACTCTTTTATCAAAACTATCCTTATAAAGTTGAATTTTCATATTGCTTGTTATCTGGTAAATTTTCATTAAGAAATTAAATGCAGGTATATTTATTTCTATATTTACTTTTATATTAACTCATATACTAGTGTCTATTATTTAATTACTGACAGATCTAAACTTTGGCTATTTTGTGATATATATGTTAAGTAGTAATTTCATTAATAATTTTAGCTCAAGTTTAGTTAAATTCAGTGCCCTTTAAAAGCAAATTAAAATACTTATACATCAGTTGATGTATCATTTTTCTGTATTTTTTCCATGACACAGGTTGTTCACATATTTCAAACTGGATTATAATACATTTGTATGTAATTCGAAACATTAAAATGTCAATGTTATTGGATGTATGAGAATTTCTACATTTATATTTTATTTTTGATCTTTAAAACATTTTATATGAAACATCATATTTAAATATAAATTCTATGTATTTCAAAATGCACATATTTTTGTTTTATAAACATCTTCCTTAAATTGTCTGTTGGACTTTCTAGTTTTAAAAATATGGCTTAGTCACATAGGCCAAAGGGTATAATTGTCTAAATTATTCTACAAAACACTTATGGTTTTCATTAACCTAGTTCAATTATACACAACTCATTTAGTTACAAATA
Source organism: Theropithecus gelada (assembly GCF_003255815.1). Lineage (NCBI taxonomy): Eukaryota > Metazoa > Chordata > Mammalia > Primates > Cercopithecidae > Theropithecus > Theropithecus gelada. The sequence goes on along the minus strand of NC_037671.1, from coordinate 66,324,532 downwards.
TTTTATAGAAGTGTTAGAACTTGTAGACCTTAAATAGGTTTTCCAAACTGTTTTATTACTTATCAGCAGCAAAGCATATTTTTATTCTCTTCTATGCTGCCTTTAATATATTTTATATATCTACCAAGTAAAGAGATGAGGATATGAGTATTTACATTTCATACTTTATCATGGAAGGATAAGTTAAATTATGTTTTATCCAGTGATGTTCTGTTGACTCTGTGATTGCATCTTCAGTTCCAAATAGTATACATATGTTCACTGAACCAATAAATAACTCATTTCAATGCTTTACTTGTGTCATGTGTCTCTTCTCTGGAAAACAAAATCGTTCACAAAATTAGTGGTTACTACAGGTAAAGCAAACCTGATGGAACATAAAGAACATGAAAAAGTTTCAGAAAAAGGCAAGGAAAACTACCCCATACTAGTAAATTATAGAAGAGATTGCTTTCCCTTCAAAAATTTGCATATAATTTCGGGGGAGAAAACTCCTATAAACAAAGGTTTGGTTTTGATTTGTTTTCTTGTTTTACAAAAAGACCTCAGGATAAAATTAGACTAAGTGCAAAATTAACATAGATTAAATACAGTAGCCACCCCTTACTCAAGAGAAAATATGTTCCAAGTCTCCCTTGTGGATTCCTGAAACTATGGATAGTGCCAAATTCTATATACAGTGTTTTTCTCTTATACATATATATCTTTAATAAACTTTGATTCATAAATAAGGCACAGCATTTTTGCACTTTGGGGCTGTTATTAAGTAAAATAAGGGTTACTTGAACACAAGCACTGCAATACAGTAACAGTCGATCTGATAACAAAGATGGTTCCTGAGTGACTAATGGGCAGGTAAGCTTTTGCAGCGTGGATAGCTGGACAAAGGAATATTTCACATCCTGGGTGGGACAGAACAGGAGAGCACAAGATTTTATCATGCTGTTCAAAACAACATGCATTTAAAACTTTTGCATTGTTTATTTTTGGATTTTCCATTTAATATTTTCAGACTATAGTTTACCATGGGTTACTGAAACCACAGAAAAGAAAACCAGGGATAAGGAGGGACTACTGTAACTGGTAAAATTTCATACAATTTTGATTACAATTTGCATTATAACATTATATTATAATTATTGGGCCATGGGTATGTATAAAGGAAGTGAACAGAGTACTCTGGAAATACAAATTACAATGAGTTACTTGGCAAGCAGATTTTATAATTCACAGTTATATACGATTTACCCTATTGTATTTTTTAACAAAATTGAACATAAATACATGGAAATTGAGTTTTTTAAATACATAGACATTAGAGCAGAGGGGAGTTCGCTATTGACTGCAAAATGTGTCATTCTACATGGAAGAGTTTGAATTATGAAAATGCTTTATTTCATATTATCAATGTTCCATTTCTCTATTATGTATCTGTCTACACTTCCGTTCTTAAATCTGTTTATCAATTTAACATTTATCTAATGTGTTAACAACTGTATAATCATTGGACTTTGAGGGTATAATCACTTCTTCAATTTTTATATCTACATATGTATAAGTCATCTGGAAAATAATTATATTCCTTACAACTGACTTAACTAGATTTAAATAGAATGTTTCACACTAAATCCTTTCTTGTTTCTTCTCTGAATTGTCACTTCTGTTTTAAGAATAGGTCTCAGCACCTTAAATATTTCTAATTAAGGCTGTAATGTAATTGATTGTAGTGAAACATAGAGACTGAAAAATTTAAGTATTTTTGTGGCAGGCCTATAAAATCCATGGTTGAAAAGGAAGAAAAATAAACTGGAACTAATCTACAGAGACAGTTTGGAATCTGATTGTAAAGTGTTTTTTTGTTTGTTTTGTTTTGTTTTGTTTTTTTATGCCTACAAGAAGAATTTAGTGTCTGAACAAAGAGGAAACCAATTTAACTTCTCTAAAAGTGAGAAGTAACCTCATCTTTTCCATTAGCTAACTATATTGGTTCAACTCTCTTGCCTTACTCAAATGCAAATGTACTGTCCCATGGCTCTAACACAGTCAAAGGAACAAATTAAAAGTCCAATGAGTTGGTATGCTACTATGCGACAAGAGGATTTCAAGACGATTGTGTACATCATATATGCTTATGCTCTTAATATGTGGTTTAGTACTTGATATCATCCTCCAACTGTCTTTTTAGTTTTTATTTTACTTCTTCATTCAGCATTTCCAGAAGTGGGTACCCAGATCCCTAGGGAAATATGATAAAGTGGGAAATCACTTTGATATTATGCTAGGGAATCCAGAAAGGAGTATGATACCCTGCAAAGGCACTCATATAATATAGTTGTATGTCAAAAACATCCTACAGAAAAAGTATAGGAAGAGTCCCTAAGTACCTTCCGAACCATTTGCTCATCTTTCTTGATGAAAAGTTTCTCTCCTGCATTTTCAAATGTTAACTTCCTTAACATACTGAATAGGCTATCAATAAGGCTCACCTGGTTCTCTTTGTTGATATGGCAGCACACATGCATGCACGAAGACACACACACAACTGGTATAACTATTCTGACTATATTTCGTATTTTAAAAAGTCTAATCACCCGGGCGTGGTGGCTTATATCTGTAATTCTGGCACTGTGGGAGGCTGAGGCAGGCAGATCACAAGTTCAAGTGTTGGAGAAGAGCCTGACCAACATGGTGAAACCCTGTCTCTGCTAAAAATAGAAAAATCCGGGCAGTGGTGGTGCACACCTGTAATCCCCACTACTCAGGAGGCTGAGGCAGGAGAATCGCCTGAATCCGGGAGGCGGAGGTTGCAGGAAGCCGAGATCACGCCACTGCACTCCAGCCTGGGCGACAGAGTGAGACTCTGTCTCAATAAATAAAATAAAATAAAATAAAATAAAATAAAATAAAATAAAATAAAATAAGAGTCTAATAAATTTGAGCTAGATTTGGTTGGTTGATGAAAGTGGAAAACCTGTTTTCATCTCTCTGAATTAACAGTATAAAAAAACAAAACGGAACTGAAGATAACCCAAATGGCATGACAACATGAGATCTTCTGACCCTCTCACTAGTGAAACTAATGAAAAGTATTTTAAAAATCAAGCATTAACATCTCTGGAATTGTTTATAAAACCAAACAGCAAATGACTAAATGCATCTTAAAGAAAATCTATGGAAAATCAGAACCGACTGCATTTGCACCAGAGCCTGAAGATGTTCAAAACTAAGGACATACTGAAGAAATATGGAGGTTAGGCTAAAAAATACTTTGGAAGGAGATTTTTTGATTTAATGAAGATAAGGCCTAAACAGAAGCAGAGAAAAGAATAAGATAAATTAAGGGGAAAAAAATTAGCTGGGGAGAACCCCGGGTGGGAACAAATGTTAAACATGGATTTGTTAGGCCATAAGATAACACTATGTCTAATAATTTGAGGAACTGTTAGAATGTTTACCAAAGTAGCTACAGCATTTTACATTCTCTTCAACCGTGTATGAGGGTCCTGATTTCTATATATTAATGCAAAAACTAGTTATTATTGACTTTTTTATTTTAGTCAGTGGGAAGAGATATCTCATTGTGGTTTTGATTTCAATTGATCTGATGACTAATGATATGCATATTTTTATTTGTTTATGCACCATTAGTGTATCTTTGTTAGAGAAATACCTATTCAGATTACTTGCCAAATTTTTAGTTATTTATGAGTATTGTTTATGTATTCTAGATATCAACATTTTATCAGATACATTAATATAATTTTGGCAATATAGCACACACATCTTCAAAAATAAATGGTACAATAGGCACATTCAAATTGCTTTCACTATGAACACCTTGGAGTTATGAATATTATACAAATAAAATCCTTGTGATCTCTCAGGACATTAAAAAATTTTGATATAGATCATTTTTCTAAGAAATTTTCTCCTGATATATTTATGGGAGAATTCTAATTCTCACTTCATATAGTAGTAGCTAAGAGATCTATAACTTAGTTATATTAATATACATTTGCTAACATTTGGGGGAAGATTCAGTTTAGCATTCCTGTCCTGGGTGGCTTCCCAGACACATTTAATCAATTAATTTAAACACGTTCTTCATAAAACTGGAAATTAATACACAAGTAGAGGAAATAATAAAATGATCTCTTTATGTACCCATCACACACCTTCAAAAACTATTCACTAATGGACAATCTTGTATCATCTAAAACCCTGCCCACACCCCCCCTTAATCACTTTATTTTAAAGCAAATTTCAGACATTATATAATTTCACTTCTAAGTATTTCAATATTTGCTTCTGAAAGTTAGGGTTTCTTTTTTCCCTAAGTTGATCCACAATACTATCATTTTACTATAAAAATTAACAGTAATTTCTTAATATAATAAAATATTCAAGAAGGGTTCACATTTTCTCATGATATAAAAATGTGTTTGTTGTTTTGTTTTTATATTTAATAAGGTTTCAATGAGGGTCATACATTGCAACTCAGTTATACACTTTTAAAGTCTGTTAACAATTTTCATCTTTCTCTTTCTCTCTCTTAGTTTAGGTCCCACCTTCCAGAGTATAAAACAGATTTTCCATTTTCATCAGCCCGATATAGCTCAAATAGCTCATAGGGGCCTTAGGGACTCTTTCCACACTTTTCTGTGGGATTTTTTTTACATATGGATGTATTATATGAGTGCCTTGGCAGAGTATCATATTGCTTTCTGGATTCCTTAGCATAATAACAAACGGGTAAATGATTCCCCATTTTACCATATTTCCCTAGGCTTCCAGTGTATCCACATCCTATTTCCCAGAACTTGTTAATTCCTCTACCTGCTTAAATCACAGCCTCATGTGATTGTTTACTTAAAGACTAAATTAATTTTAATATTAGACATCAACAAAACATAAACACAAATCTCGGTAAAGGAAAGAGAAAGGGAGAATATTGTTAAGTATAGATACACTTAGAGTGGTGAAACTTCACTTATGGATTCCAAATTTAGCTTATTTTCAGCTTTGTATATGCTATTTTTATACATCTTTCATCAGTTTTAATATTCTACTCTATAAAGTAGCTATTCTAAGCCCAAAATGGCAGATTGCATGAAAATTTCTCACAAATTTTGGGGTAGGGAAGAGAATAGCTTTGACTATTTTTACTGTTCATGAGGATTGCTGAAATTTCACTTCTTCCATAACAGTTGGTATCAATTGTACAGAATAGAATAATATCTGAATCAGTGAAAGTGTATGGAAATGCAGTGAATGCTTTTATATTCCTATCACTAGTTTATTAGCCCTTTATATCGCATTTCATATTTGTATTTGTTAGCATTTTGAATTGTATAATAAATAACTTGTTTGCATTTTCATGACTTACTGATATACTTGTGTGTTGCATGTTTCCTCATTTGAGATTGGTTACATTGCAGCAGACGCAAGTGCAGTAGAATGTATGATTCTCAGAATAGAATCAGTTTACTTCTTTCTTGTCAGAGAAAGGTCACAGCATAGTTGCCAAATTAATAAGCATTCCACAATAAATTAGTAAAGAAAATACAGTTTTCTTCAGAGAAAAAAAATAATGTTTTTATACTCCAAGCACTATTTATTTTGTATCTAAAATTTTTTCATTATTTACCTCTATTTATTAATCCTACAATATGCAGGGGATTAGATAGCTTTGAAAAACTTCTATTAACTCATTGCTTTGTAGTTTTGAATTCATACTACAATTCAATAAAGCAGAACTTATGTCTTTCATTAACATTTATTCTTAGTGCCAGGTACTGTTAGTGAAACAGAGCTTCAGTTGATTGATAACATACTAGATAGATAGATAGATAGATAGATAGATAGATAGATAGATAGATAGACAGACAGATAGATAGATAGATAGATAGGTAGATACAGTTCTTTAGACATAATACTACTGAGAAATGGAACAAACTATTGAAACACTTTTCCTTCCAATAACTCATCTTAGTCAATGTGATTAATTAATATTTTTATAAGAAATTTTTGTGCCCTAATCTCTCTGCAGTCATTTAATTGCCCTGTACCTAATCTCAGGGACCTGTTGTATAGGTGTTATATTGTAACACTATTGGATAACAGTTAAATGTCAATGTATTGATTTTATATTATTCTATATCAAATGATCACAACCAAAATGATTAAAACAATATAATTTTACTTATTGCAGTTTCAGTGCTTTAAGAGTCCAGGCATGGATTAGACAGTTGTAATCAGTCTCATCGAACTAATATCTAGGTGTTGGAAGATCTGTGATCTAACTTGAAATTCATGTTTCTCTTCTAAATTCACTGGTTGTTATCAAAATTTAGTTTCTCGTAGCTGTGTAAGTAAGACTCTAAGCTCCTTAAGGAAATCTGCTATTCTATGCCATGTAATCCTCTCTAAAACATGGCATTTTGATTCTTTAAGATAAGAAAGAAAGTTTCCCTGCTCTTTGAATTTTTCTGACTTTTTCTTTTGGACTTCTAGGCTATATTTTAAAGGGCTCAGATTATTAATTACAACCCATTGAGAATAATTTCCCTTTTGATTAATGTAAATCAACTGATTAGGAAACTTAATCACACCTCCACAATCACTTAACCTTTGCCATATAATGCAATCTAATCATGGAATGATCTTCTATCATACTCACTTGTCCCACTAATACTAAAGGTGAGAGGATTATATAGGCATGCACACAGGGGGTAGACATCTTGTGTACTCTCCTAAAATGACACAAACCAGAAATAGACATTTTATTTCTTTCAAAGATATTTTATGTTATTATTCCTGTGTTCTCAGAGCATTTTCCTTGTCATTATGTCAGCCAAGTAAGATTGATGCTCAAGTTAAGATAATTAATAATGTTACAATTTTAGAAACTTTCTTTCTAAAGAACCCAAAGCACTGCCAAATCACCTTATATCAAAATACATGATGTAACTCAAAAAGTCATGTTCTCAATGTGATAGCAACAAACTTTTAGAACATTTCAAAAGCTGACTAATAAAATGGAAAATTAAAACATTGACTTGTTGATGAACACGTTCACTCTTGCTATATATTTACAACTGATACCTCACAGTAGGTAAGGTATCAAAGAAGTAGAATGTTAAATCAACTATCATGAAATTCTGTATAAAATATGTATTTAATAATGTTACATTGTTTAAATTCTCTACTTATATTCAATATTTGCCACTTGACTATTGACTATTGTGTGTAATATTAAGTGTGTTTATGCAATATTTCTCTATTAAAAAAATATGGTGAGACAGGGATGGCATCAGCACCAGTAGGGTGGGCCTAGATAGGCACAGCTTGGAGGGAAGGGTTTAAGCCAGGGTCGTGAGAGGACAGCCTCATCTACAAGAAACAAAGCAGAGACAAGGATCCAAGATATCTCATGGACTTCCCACCATCCCCAGTGTCCCCAGGAAAACACAGCAGAAACCCACGGTCCACAGAAAGAAACAGCTTGAAGAGCTTTAATTTGAATGGAACAAATACCCGACCTACCAGAAGAGAAAGCACTGGGCCAGCAGGCTCAGTTGGGCCAACAGACTCCACCTGGAGGAGCACCAAGTACAGGTGTGGCATGAGAAAAACCAGGCCAAATACTGCAGGCAGCAGCTACAGCAACAGCTCCAGTGATAGGGCAGTGAGGTGAGGGAGGCGAGGGTGCCTGGCACATACCGGGAGAGCCCACACCTGTGGCTTCCGTGTTAGGAGAGAGGGGCAAATTTCTGCAGTTCTTTTTTCATTCCTTTGTAATTCCTTTGGCCTAGCGATTTGGGAATCTTTAAAGCAGCAGGACCCACTGTTCCAAGCCATAGCCAAGCCTGAGGGCCCTGTGCCTGGTGCCCGGTAGGGCTCTATGGCTGACCCAACCCTAGCCTGGCCTTAGGACCCCTGTATCTCCCACTGTTGACCAGACCCTGCATTATGCTTTGACTCCACAGGGCTCCTCTCATGCCCAAAGAAAGAGATGGTTTGTGAATCAGAAGGACTCTGGTTACAAGACCTTACTGAATTTATAAGGGAATCAGTCCTTGAACAGTCCTGCAGATCCCAGGGGACTCAGAGGGGACAGGGGCACTGTCCACCTGTTCGCTGCATGAGTGCAGGTGCCCACAGCGGTGGCTGATTGGTTTTCACTGCGGTTACTCTTTCACACCACGATCCCACCGCCATTTCTTTATCCGACCTGCTAAGTGTGGGGCCTTTGCATGTATTTACTGTGCTACCATAACAAGCTGGGCTCCACTTCCTATTATTTTGAGTGGCCTGTAAGCGTTTCTGTCACTTACTATGACTAAGATTGGAATTGCTCCTCAAGGAATATGTTTAGCTTTAGTGAATGCCACCCATGAGCAGCTACTTTGCTTATTTCCCTTCCCTTCCCTCCCCTCCCCTCCCCTCCCCCTCCCCTCCCCCCCTTTCCTTTCCCTCACTCCCTCCCTTCCTTCCTTCCTTCCCCCCCCTTCCTTCCTTCTTTCCTTCCTTCCTTCCTCCCTCCCTCCCTTTCTCCCGTCCCTTCTCTCCTTCCTTCTCTCTTTCCTTCCTTCCTTCCTTCTTCCCTGCCTCCCTTTCTTCCGTCCTTCCTTCTTTTCTTCTCCCCTTCTTTCTTGTTTCATATGTATGTGATGTAAATAATGATTTTTTATATAAATATACACAGAGAATTGATTAGTACAGTGAAGCAAATTAACATATATATCATCTCACAATTTTGTGTACATGTATGAGTGTGTAGTAAAAGCAACTAAAGTCTACTTTTCCGGCAAATTTCCAGTATATGATACAGTATTGTTAACTCTAGTTCTCATGCTTTACATAAGATCTCCAGACATAGTCATCATACATAATTGCAACTTGGTGCCCTTTGGCAACATCTCCCCATTCTCAACAACTGTTCTGCTCTCTGTGTCTATGTACTCAACTTTTTATTTTTCTTTCAGATGCTACACGTGAGATCATGTGCAATATTTTTATTTCTGTGTCTGGTTTTTTACACTTAGCATTATATTTCCGTAGGTCATTCCTATTTATAGCGGTAAATACCCATGAGATTTCTTTTTTTTTTTTAGTATTATTATACTTTAAGTTCTAGGGTACATGTGCACAATGTGCAGATTGGTTACATATGTACACATGTGCCATGTTGGAGTGCTGCACCCATTAACTCGTCATTTACATTAGGTATATCTCTTAATGGTATTACTCCCCTCTTCCCCCACCCCATGACAGGCCCTGGTGTATGATGTTCCCCGCCTTGTGTCCAAGTGTTCTCATTGTTCAATTCCCACCTATGAGTGAGAACATGTGGTGTTTGGTTTTTTGTCCTTGCAATAGTTTGCTGAGAATGATAGTTTCCAGCTTCATCCATGGCCCTACAAAGGACATGAACTCATCCTTTTTTAAGGCTGCATAGTATTCCATGGTGTATATGTGCCACATTTTCTTAATCCAGTCTATCATTGGTGGACATTTGGGTTGGTTTCAAGTCTTTCCCTTTGTGAAGAGTGCTGCAATAAACATACGTGTGCATGTGTCATTATAGCAGCACGACTTACAATCCTTCGGGTATATACCCAGTAATGGAATGACTGGGTCAAATGGTATTTCTAGTTCTAGATCCTTGAGGAATCACCACACTGTCTTCCACAGTGGTTGAACTAGTTTACAGGCCCATCAACAGTGTAAAAATGTTCTCGTTTCTCCACATCCTCTCCAGCACCTGTTATTTCCTGACTTTTTAATGATCACCATTCTAACTGGTGTGAGATGGTATCTCATTGTGGTTTTGATTTACATTTCTCTGATGGCTAGAGATGATGAGCAACAATGAGAACAAAGACACAATATACCAGAATCTCTGGGACACATTTAAGGCAGTGTGTAGAGGGAAATTTATAGCACTAAATGTCCACAAGAGAAAGCAGGAAAGATCTAAAATTGACACCCTAACATCACAATTCAAAGAACTAGAGAAGCAAGAGCAAACACATTCAAAAGCTACCAGAAGGCAAGAAATAACAAAGATCAGAGCAGAACTGAAGGAGATAGAGACACAAAAAAACCCTTCAGAAAAATGAATTAATCCAGGAGCTGGTTTTTTGAAAAGATCAACCAAATTGATAGACCGCTAGCAAGACTAATAAAGAAAAAAAGAAAGAAGAATCATTAGACATAATAAAAAAATGATAAAGGGGATATCACCACCAATCTCACAGAAATTCAAACTACCATCAGCGAATACTATAAACACCTCTACACAAATAAACTAGAAAATCTAGAAGAAATGGATAAATTCCTGGACACATACACCCTCCTAAGACTAAACCAGAAGTAGTTGAATCCCTGAATAGACCAGTAACATTGAGAGAGAGAGAGGTGGAGAGGGGAGAGAGAGAGAGGTGGAGAGGGGAGAGAGAGAGAGGTGGAGAGGGGAGAGAGAGAGAAGCACCAACTAATTAATAGTTACCAACCAATAATTAATAGCCTACCAACCAAAAAAAGTCCAGGACCAGATGGATTCACAACCGAATTCTACCAGAGATACAAGGAGGAGCTGGTACCATTCCTTCTGAAACTATTCCAATCAATAGAATACCCATGAGATTTCTAATGGGAGTTGAAGTCTTGTTTGTCCAGTGCTCCTGCTGGTCAGCAACTTTGCTGACATTTAAAATTGTGAAACTTTTTAACATTTGATGATCTGCTGATATCATAAATTTAACACTCATTTTCCTGAGGATCATAAAGTTGAGCACTTCTCATCTGTTATCGGACATTAAGGAACCTTCATAAAGTGTTTATTTATATTTGTTTTTTTCTGGAGATTGTTTTGCCTGTTTTTCTAGTTGATTTGATTATTTACAATGATTGAAAACTTTTCAACTATAAACTCTCTTGGCAATTAATATGCTGCATATCTCCCATTGCTTGCATTGTGTTTTTAATCTTAGAATGTCTTTCACTGAATAGATGTTTTAAAATTTTAATGTCCATTTTACCGCTTCTCTGATTGTATACTGTTAGAAAATTACTGTCTTAAGTTTGCCGATACTTGAGTAAATTCATATATATACATATATAATAGAAAATGCATATATATGTATGTATATATGATAGAAAAAAAGATATTCTAAATACAAACACAATTTTAAGAATTAGATTCAATAGACATAAAATTGCACTGTCAAACTGTTACAAACATATTTAAATATTATCTGCCGGTCACAAAAAGTTGCTGACTGTAACAATTATAATGAGAACAATTAGTGCATTGATCTAGTTTTTCCTTTTCTTTTTTCTTTTACTCCCTAGTGTTGTTGCTTTCTGTTTAAGAAATCCCTTACAATCCCAAGGTTATGAAGATATTCTGTTATATTTTATGTAAGACTTGCTTTTAAAAGCCTTACTTTAACTTTTCCTATTTAAGCATTGAATACATATGATTTTTCAATAAGGTGTGTGTTAGGGATTTTCTTTCTCGTAAATATTCAATTGTCCTTTGTCAATTGAAAAGATCATCCTTTCCCCAGGGCTTGTCAACACCATCTCTGTCATATATGAAAGATTTGTCTATATTATATACTATGTTATTGGAGTTTATATTTTTGTGTTGGTGGTCTACGTATCTAGTCTTGAATCAATAACATGCTGAATTAATTACTATAGGATCAGAATAAGTCTAGATATTTGCAAGGCAGATTTGCCCACCTGATTTTTTTTTTTTTTCTTGCTTTGTTCTTTATTGCGAGTCTCCTATTTTTACGGGGAGGCTACAAAATTTTAAAACAGCTTTCAAGTTCCCCCAACATCAGTTGGGATTTTAAATGGAATTGAATTAAATTAAAAGACTTTTCAGAAATTGTTGTTTTTACAATACTAAGTACTCCAATCTAAGAATATAATTTATTTATTTATTCACTTGAACTTTCACAAAAATTAAATTTTATCTATTTGTCTTATAAATACAATTCAGGTGACATATTTATATTTATTTCGTATCCGGGAACCTAGCTCAGCTTTTTTTAATTTTAGTAACTTTTTTGGACATTGTTTAGGGCTTTGTAATTTGAAAATTCACTCAAGTAATATGAAAAATAATGTTTATCTCTTAATACATTTTTACAAGATTTCCGTGATTTTTATTAATTTTCAAAATAATCACTAAAAGTAAAATTATAGGCACTATTAAAACCAAAACATATGTTGAAATACAAAGAAAAGAGATTCTACAGATCAAGAAAACACAAAATAAATATAACAAAATTAATAAAAGATTTGATCAACCATACCAGACATATAAAAGCATCAAATGAGCTTACCTCATCTATTAAGTAAAAAAGGATCTTCAAATTGACTCAAGAAGTAAAACCAGTTTTTATGCTGGTTACAGAAAAGTAGTGAGAAAAAGACAAATATAGCCAAATTAGAATAGGTATCCCAGACAGCTTTAAAAAGGGAAAAAGAGCAGAGATTGAAATATTGATCTAAGACAAAGCAGAGTTGTACCTCAAAAGTTCTTCAAGAAAAGAAAAGATAATGTGATAATAAAAGTCACAATTCATAATGCATATTTAATAGTTATGAATAGCTAAACTTTGAATAACATAGTTTAGCTATGTTTATTTTTATAAACTGAAACTTTAAAAGGTAGAATGGGAAATAAATATAACTTTTCTGTATCAAGAACTCGCTGCTACATAGTAAGATCTCCAAACTCAGTGGCTTAAAACAAAATCTATTTATTTTGGTCATAATTTTTATTATCATGGGAATTTAAACTGGGTTCAACTGGGTCTTTATATTGGGCTTGACTGCTTCATGCATTTGAGGTTAATGGATTGAAGGCTGGCTTAGAGGTCCTTATCCTAGGGCTTGGCTGACCAACAGATACCATGCCTCAACTCTTCAAATGGTTTCTTATCCTCTGTCAAGCTAATATGGGTTCATTTCCCCAGCAGAGTGAGGAGTCTGCAAAAGAACAAAAATGAACACAAATCCTTGAGGCTTAGACTTGAAGAATGGTACATTTTAGCTAGTTACTTATTTTATTTGCTAAATCAACTCATAGGACAAACCCAGGGGTTTTACATCTGAGAAGAAAAATCGTACAGTCATCAATGGAGTCTGATACGGTATCTGGTTATATAAGACACAAACACCTAATGCTATCGAAACGTTTTTACTTATACATATTTAGAAATCAAGTGAAGTGCTACAGATAAACACAGAGTTCAATGATACTATGTAACATCTGGACTTGAGATACCAGCAAAGGATTTTCTTGGAATGTACATTTAAATAAATATCTGTATAAAGAGCAGGGATTAGAGATGTATTGGTTAGTGGTACTGCATATAGTGAGAATGGCATATGTAGATAGACCTGGTCCGGAAAATAAAAAAGAGACTAATATGTCAAATGGACTAAAAGAAGTGTAGTAATGTAAATAAGATGGAGGAAGGATTTGGAGAACTGGGCAGTAGGCTAAGAGCAGATTAAACAAAATTTGTTGCTCTGAAACAAGGACATTGCATATTTCTTAATACAACTCAATAATGTGTCCTAAAACCCTTAAATAAATAAATATATATGTCAAATATATATGTGTGTGTCAAATATATATGTATATTGATACATATAGAAGATAAGATAAACATAGACTTAAGTAAATGATATTCAACATGCTATTATTCTTATGTAATGCGAAAGAAAGACTATATAATACAAGTACAATCAATAATTAGTTAGCGAAATCATATTTATATTTTTATAAAGTATTTGGAGTAAAAAAAATTCGGAAAAAACGTTATTTATAAACAATTATATCTATTACATATTTTTGAGATGGGGAATGAACTCTTCCAAATTTCAAATAGACTCTAATATTATTATATATTTAATTTTCACTGATATTCCAAATTATATTTTTGCACTTTAGATCCAAACAAATGTCATATATGGCTATATGAGTCATGTCTGACAAAGGCACAATTTTGCATTTGTAATATATTATGACATATCTTTAAGAAATTTAAACATTCTGTTTCAGTTGTTTGTACACTTAAGATGTTGAGTGTTTTTTTCTTTCTTTAATAATAATACTAACGCATATAAACATTTTAAATATTAATGTTTAAAGTAAAAATATGATAATTTTAGGAGGCCCAGATATCATATTTTAAGATTTCATAGAACAATTGAAGTTTATGGAAGTTGGTACAAATTATTCATTAGAAAGCTAAGAAACAGCAATTATTTACACATTTCTTAAAAAAACAAATTTGACTTTTACTAATAATCAAGTCAATTGAAGCTATATTAGACAATTATAAATGTGATCATATTTTTTAAAATTTCAGTTTGTGGAGAGATAAGTTGAATTTTTAAAACACATAATACAATTACTCATCTTTGTACTGTTTGTCAATAAAAGATTCATTGATAAATATTTTGGATAAAATTTTATTTTTCTTATTTTAAATCATGATAATAAGTTATCAATATAGAAATTGTCATCAATGATAATGACAAGTAAGCTATAAATTTATTCATTTCAAACTAGAATAACAAATACATATAATTATTTTTTGGATAATTCAGGTGAATAGAAGACTCTTAACATTGTACAAAATAAATAATAAAGTTGAATGATTCTTAAAACTAATTGTTTTAAAAAGCTACAAGAGTACCTTTCATTTTAATATTTAAAACATTATCTCTTAGAAGTGAGATATCAATATTAAATAAACTTTCTATATATACCTGACATCAATAATGATATTTCAAAACGATTCTACTCATTTTTTTCCAATTAAAATTATCTACTTCTGTTAAGTCTAAATAAATTGAATCATAGAGTAATTCAGCTAATAATTCAGTAATTCAGTAATATTTTTAACAAGGCATCTAAATTTTAAAATTAATATGCACCCATTTACATTTGACATAACAATTGTAAAAAAGTCACTTTTATTACTGATAGCTCAAAATTTAGGGAAATAAATCTTAGAATGTTATACTATTTATACGAAAATATTGAATTCTTAAGAAAACTGAAGACCAGATATTTGATCATAAAGAACACTATCAATAACCTTTTGTGCTATATCGATAAATATGTCTGTTTTCTCTTCCTCAGTTTTGGAAAATAATATATCATGGCAGTTAAGGATGCAAATATGACTTCAAGATTTAATAACTTCCTTACCAAGACACACTCACAATTTTTTTACACCTTATTTTTCTCAAAAGATAAAAAATTGATATATATATATGTATCTATATATATATATATGTATCTATATATATATCCCTTTAGTGATAGAAAGCTAATAGGTACCCAATAAAGAATAAAATATTACTCTTATTTTCATATTTCATTAATTTCTGAGATCTAGGAAAATCTATATATCTCAGTGACATACATGAAATTTATATGTGTAATGTGAGGCATTACAGTTAATTAAGATAAAGATGCTTGCAAAGTAAAAAGTAACATAATTTTATGATAAAACAACTCAATAAATTGAGAGATCATTTACTATATCCATATAATCTTACAGATGAATAACCTCCTTCCAGAAATATTTAATAATTTGTAAAAATTGATAATTAACCAAAACTAAAACACAGGTATACTAATTAATAATCTGGCATTTCTTTTATAGCTAAGATTGAGACAATATAAATATTACTCTAATTAGTTAAATGGCTCATGACAATAAGAAAATGCACTTGGCATGGCCGGGCGCGGTGGCTCAAGCCTGTAATCCCAGCACTTTGGGAGGCCGAGGCGGGTGGATCACGAGGTCAGGAGATCGAGACTATCCTGGCTAACATGGTGAAACCCCGTCTCTACTAAAAATACAAAAAACTAGCTGGGCGTGGTGGCGGGCGCCTGTAGTCTCAGCTACTTGGGAGGCTGAGGCGGGAGAATGGCGTGAACCTGGGAGGCGGAGCTTGCAGTGAGCTGATATCACGCCACTGCACTCCAGCCTGGGAGACACAGCGGGACTCCGTCTCAAAAAAAAAAGAAAATGCACTTGGCATGGTAGATACTTTTAATAAGAATGAACGGGCCGGGCGCGGTGGCTCACGCCTGTAATCCCAGCACTTTGGGAGGCCGAGGCGGGCGGATCACAAGGTCAGGAGATCGAGACCACAGTGAAACCCCGTCTCTACTAAAAATACAAAAAATTAGCCGGGCGCGGTGGTGGGCGCCTGTAGTCCCAGCTACTCAGGAGGCTGAGGCAGGAGAATGGCGTGAACCCAGGAGGCGGAGCTTGCAGTGAGCCGAGATCGCGCCACTGCACTCCAGCCTGGGCGACAGCGCGAGACTCCGTCTCAAAAAAAAAAAAAAAAAAAAAAAAAAGAATGAACGACTCAATCAATCTAATAATCAATCAATTAACAAATAACTGTTAGTTGAACATGTGCTTCATATATAGATTTCTATTTTATTTTAGCAAAGGCAGAAAAAATCTGTGTAGAGGAATCCCAAAACAGAAAAAAGGATTAAAGGATGAAAAAACAAATGGGAGAAATGAAATTATTATGCCACTTTAAATTTGTTTGCATTCTGTTTTGTGAGAAAAAGATTTTCATTAATGTAAAAGTCAACTGAGTTTTAAAGTGTATGGAGAATTTAATTGAAGATAACAGTGAAATAGATAATTGGCAGTTCATACAAATAAAAGTAAGCAAAAGTATAACGAGCAAGTTAATAATTTGTGTTGAAAACTACATTAAGGCCGGGCGCGGTGGCTCAAGCCTGTAATCCCAGCACTTTGGGAGGCCGAGACGGGCGGATCACAAGGTCAGGAGATCGAGACCATCCTGGCTAACATGGTGAAACCCCGTCTCTACTAAAAATACAAAAAACTAGCCGGGTGAGGTGGCGGGCGCCTGTAGTCCCAGCTACTCGGGAGGCTGAGGCAGGAGAATGGCGTAAAAACCCGGGAGGCGGAGCTTTCAGTGAGCTGAGATCCGGCCACTGCACTCCAGCCTGGGCAACAGAGCGAGACTCCGTCTCAAAAAAAAAAAAAAAAAAAAAAAAAAGAAAACTACATTAAAATAGACTTGAGAATTTCTTTAAATTAAATGTACTATTCAAATTTACTAGCTCAAAGGCTGGTTCTCTAAATTTCTTGAATTTGAATCTAGCTCTCTCTGGCAATGTTAGGAAAATCTTCATGGACAATATTTGCAAACATGTTTTCCAAGTCCCTTACTCTAGCTCCCTCTCTTTCAGACATGCCAGTGAATCACTAATCTTGGTCTCCTTACATAATCCCAAATTTCTCACAGGCTTTAGGCATTCATTTTTATTATTTTTGCTTTATTTTTTGTATGACTGAGCTGATTTGAAGAACCAGCCTTTGAGTTCTGAGATTTTCTCTTTAACTTAATTTATTCTGCTGCCAATACTTCTGGTGGCACTATACAATTGTTAAAATGAATTTTTCAGCTCTAAAATATCGGGTTTTTAATGGTTATTTCATCTTTCAGTTCCTGAATCATTTTACTGTATTCCTTAGATTCCTTGGATTAGGTCTGCACTTTCTCCTGATTCTTAACGATCTCCATTGCCATGAAAAGTCTGAGTTCTACGTCTGTCACTTTAGCTATTTCAGTCTGGTTAAGAACTGTTCCTGGGAAGCTCGTGTGGTCGTTGGAGGTAAGAAAACACTCTGGCTTTCTAAGTTGTCATAGTTCTTGTGCTGGTCTTTTCTCATCTGTGTGGGTTGATGTTCCTTTAAGGTTTGAAGTTGCTGTCCTTTGCATGGAGTTTGTTATTTTATATTCTTTGATGCCCTCAAGGATTTCACTGATATAAGTCAAAACCTCAAGGGCATCAAGAATATAAAAGATATAAGTTAGGTTGGTTGATTGGCTTTTGATATGGTTTGGCTGTGTCCCCACCTCAATCTCATCTTGAATTGTGACTCCCACAATTCCCACGTGTCATGGGAGAAACCCAATTGGAAGTGATTGAATTACAGGGATGGGCCTTTCCTGCACTGTTCTCTTGATAGTGAATGAGTCTCACGAGACCTGACAGTTTTAAAAATGGGGGTTTCCCTGCACAAGCTCTTTGCCTGCTGTCATCCACGTAAGATGTGACTTGCTTCTCCTGCCTTCCACCACGATTGTGAGGCCTCCCCAGCCATGTGGAACTGTAAGACCAATAAACCTCTTTCTTTGGTAAATTGCCCAGTCTCATGTATGTCTTTATAAGCAGCATGAAAACGGACTAATGCAGCTTCATTTCTGGTTAATTTTAGGTGTCAAAGGCTTAGCTCAGCCCTCCTGGGATGTGTACTTTAACCTGGGGTGCTGGGATTAGGTCCATGGCTTTGTTTTCTTGCTCCTTGTGCTTAAACACCTGCTACACTCTGAGGCCCGAGGTGTTCCTGGTTCACTGGTGATAACACTCAAATTGGGTGACCTGGGGAGATGATGCTGGTAATAGTGCTCTACTGAGACAGCGGTAGCAGGGTCTTCACTTGCGAGAAGCAGCAAGTTGGCGGTGTCCTAGAGTCTGTACACATATATGTGTGCCAGTAGCAGTGGCATGTCAGGAAGGGCAATGAAATGCATGCATTCGTGTGTGCCAGGAAAGCAGTGGGTGCAGGCTGCAGTTGATTGCATGTCGGCAAAGTAATAGGGCAAGGCTTTGGGCATGTACATGCCAGTACAGGCTTGTCTGCAAAAGTTCTCTGATGGTTTTGTGGGGTCTGTCAGTGTAAGAACTATGCTGGTAGCTGCTGGGAAGTGCCCCAGTTGGGCATCTGAGGCTGTACTAAAATTGGATGCAACCAGACAGGAAACCTAAGAGAGGCCAGAAAATGGTGGGGGTACTCAGATCAGCCTGGCCCCATCCCATGGGCAAGATAGCCCTGTTCTGTTCAGATACAACAGCCAACAAAGGCTAAAGCCATCTAGAGGAGTGTGGCCAGCTTTGAGAGATGGGTTTCCTTGGCCATTCTTTATTGAAGCTCTTCCTGTACCTGACCCTCTGGGATCTGCACAGCCTGGATTTCTATCCCTGCCAACACTCCAAGCAGTTTTCTATGCCAGCTCAAATGTCCATTGGGGTTGTGGGAACTCCTGCTGCTAGGATTCTGGAGATCCATGAGGAGAGTGGGCCACTCCATGCCTATTTAACTCATCCCTTCTCCAGGAGTCACTGGTCCTCAGCAACCAGGTGCAGGCTTCTTACCATCCACTCCATTCAGTCCAGATTCTGCATCCTCCCTCTGTACATTCTAAATGTCTTCCTTCTGAAGATCTACTACAAGTGTGCCAGTCTTCTTGACGCTCTGGTCTCTCAATGGGAGGAGCTATTCCTGGCTGCATCTAGTCAGATATCTTGGCTCTACTCTTATGTTATTTTGAATAGAATTGCTTTTGTAATTTGATTTTCCAGTTTTTCATAGGTATTACATAGAAATATAGTTGAATTTTGTTTATTCACCTAGTTTACTGCTATTTTGCTAAATTCCTTATTAATTCTAGTATTTTTTATAGATTCCATTTTTTTTATATAAGCAGTTTACTTATCTGTGCACTAAATGTATAAAATTTCATTCACAATGCAAAAGTACCTTTGTCAAAAATAGCAAAATTATAGTACTTTTTATTTTATCATATAAAAAAATCTTAATAAAGTACCATTATCATGAAAACATATTTAACAACAAAACATAAATAAGTTTTTACATAAGTTAAATAAATAATATATCTTAATATAACTAAGATATATCTAATTTTATTATGGTGCTGTGTTTAGTTTAAATTCTTTTGTAAAAATTATAGTTTCTCAACTGGTGCAAAAAAAGTCAATAAGGTAAAATATTAATTGCTTCATTCTATAAAGATTTATTGAGCATCATGTCTTGCCACAAATAATTAACCTCAAATTTGGAAGAGATCGTGACACCTAATTGATAGTGTGATGACTATTCTTTTCTGTTAATAGGAGAACATGTTTTTAAAGTGATGTATGTGCATTCATGCATATGCTTGATTATGCAGACTACAGATATGAATATAATAAACTTTGATATAAATACATGTTTATGTAAAGAAAAATATGCATTTATTTTGGCAGGGTCTAAACATTAATAATGTCAATAATTAATGTCTATCTATACATAGATAGGTAGATCTGTAAATAGATAAATACCTACATATATATTGATAGAATGGTGGATGGACATTAATTATTATGTATCCTTTTATAGTATTATAAATCTTAATGGGTATTATTTTTAAAGAAGTTGATGCACTTTTTTCAGTAAGAACATTCAAACAAATATGTAAATTATAAAACAAGAAGTAAGTTACTTTAAGGTAGCAGAAACACACTAAAAACAATATTTTTTAATTCCAAGAAAAACAAAAACTAAACACTATTAGCCAAATTTAAAAGTTTTATATTCTGCCTGTAATCCCAGCACTTTGGGAGTCCGAGGTGGGAAGATCATGAGGTCAGGAGATGGAGACCATCTTGGCTAACATGGTGAAACCCCATCTCTAATAAAAATACAAAAAATTAGCCTGGTGTGGTGGTAGGCGCCTGTAGTCCCAGCTACTTGGGAGGCTGAGGCAGGAGAATGGTGTGAACCCGGGAGGTGGAGCTTGCAGTGAGCTGAAATCCCGTCACTGCACTCCAGCCTGGGCAACAGAACGAGATTCCGTCTCCAAAAAAAAAAAAAGAAATTTCATACTCTATCTCTCTTGCCCTTATTACCTTGGTGAATTTTCTTTAATTAGTAATGAAAGTAAAATGTAGAGAGATTACATGAAAAGATAACCACTAGAAGAAGGTATAAAAGGAAAAAAAACACTCTCTAAATTTAACTTCAATTTTTTTTAAGTATTAGAAAAAATAACATAGAACTATGAATTAAATATTGTTGATGTCAGGAATTATACTATTAAGAATTTTCAGAAAATTATCCTCATACAACAAAATTTTGTGTTCACAAATACACTGGTGAAAAAATCAATTTAAGATAGTAGACTTTCTAGCCGGGCGCGGTGGCTCAAGCCTGTAATTCCAGCACTTCGGGAGGCCGAGATGGGCGGATCACAAGGTCAGGAGACTGAGACCATCCTGGCTAACCCGGTGAAACGCTGTCTGTACTAAAAAATACAAAAAACTAGCCAGGCGAGGTGGCGGGCGCCTGTAGTCCCAGCTACTCGGGAGGCTGAGGCAGGAGAATGGCGTGAACCCGAGAGGCGGAGCTTGCAGTGAGCTGAGATCTGGCCACTGCACTCCAGCCTGGGTGACAGAGCGAGACTCCGTCTCAAAAAGAAAAAAAAAAAAAAAAAAGATAATAGACTTTCAATTAATGACTGAGTTTACTCAGGAATGCCAAGTTGGATTAATATAAGAAAATTAATTTATATAACACATTAGTAAATAAAAGGAGATAAACATATTATTAATTTATTTACTTTGAAAAAACACATCTACAAACCGACCAAAACAAACAAACAAACAAACAAACAAACAAACAAACAAAAAACCCTTGGGGCAAATGTAAGAAAAAGAGGTGCGAGTTTGAAAGCTTTTTTTCTAATATCTGGAATAAGCCTAGGGTGCTTAATATACCTCTTTTTGCCATGTGGAAAAAATCAGTGCCCTAATGAAAGAAAATAAATAAAAAAGTTACTTTAATAAGAACTTAAAAACTGTTATTAATTATAGATTACATAATTATATGTTAAGAAATGCCCAGAAAAGCCTCTGATAAATTATTAGAGTGAAAGAAATTCAACAATTTTGAGAGATACAAAATGTTATATAAAGTCTATTTTCTTACCAGCAAAAAGAATACACTGTAACTTTTAAAACAACATTTATACTGCACAAAGGAACAACTTATGAATAAATCCAGTATGTATCATTTAAAATAAATTATAGAAATATTTCTAAACATTGTATTAATGAGATAATAGTATTATTGGTCAGGGTTCTCTAGAGGGATGGAACTAATATGACATATATGAAGTGGAGTTTATTAAGAAGTATTACCTCAGATGATCACAAGGTCCCACAATAGGCCATCTGCAAGCTGGGGAGTAAGGACGCTAGTCCGAGTCCCAAAGCTGAAGAACTTCGAGTCCGATGTCCAAAAGCAGGAAGCATCCATCACAGGAGCAAGATGTAGGCTGGGAGGCTAAGCCTGTCTAACCTTTTCACGTTTTTCTGCTTGTTTTATATTCTGGCCACAAGGCAGCTTATTAGATGGTATCTGCCTAGATTAAGGGTGGGTCTGCCTTTCCCAGCCCACTGACTCAAATGTTAATCTCCTTTGGAAACACCCTCACAGACACACCCAAAAACAATACTCTGCATCCTTCAGTCCAATCAAGTTGACAGTCAGTATTAACCATCACAATAGTTTATTAATTATTGGATATAATAGTATGTCTGGCAAAGTAAAGTTATATCATAAAATTATACACTTATAAAACAGTATTATAAAATATAAAATAATTTTATATTAGCTAATATGTTAATTTATATGTTAAATACTATTTTGAAATGTGTGTGTATAAATATATATACACACTACAGATGTATTCATATATTGTTATATAATTTTCCATAAGTTTTTTATAGATTTCATAATATCCCAATTAATATTGCAACAATTTTTGTTGGAAGTTGAAATTATAATTGTAAAATGGATACAGAATAGTAAATAGCCAAGAATAAACAACACACTAGTGTAAAAGAAGAAAAGGGACATTTTCTATCAAATATCAAGATATAATTTGTTTTAAAATCTCCTTAAGGTAAATAGAAACATGGTACAAAACAGAAAGCCTGTAGAAAATGTAAGTGATTTGGACTGTATTATGATATACGGAAATGAAATAAACCTTATTTGTATGAATTAATCTCAAGCAAATCAAAATAAATGATATTCCAATAGGAAAATTTTATGGTTTGTATAGTGAAAACCAATATAATTTATACCTCAGGGCCTGATGAAGAGAATGTTCATGCGAGCAATAGAAAATCCTCACAGTTCTTCACTGGTCTGTGGAGTAAAAGCCATAACGCTTAAGCACACACGTGCGCTCGCCTAACATTGACCCTTTTTCATTAGCCTTTAACACAGGATCAGAGACAATGTCATATACTAATCTCAAAAATTAAAAAGATGAATAAGGAAGTTCCCTGTCACCATCCCATTTTATTCATGGACATAGACTTTCCAAAAGCCATAAAGACCATGGAGGAAGATTGTAAATCAATATAAAGTTAATCAAATATTAGCTGCAATTGCAGCCTCTATTTTACCTGTGTTATCTTTATTACAAGATATTAACACAGCATCTGGAACTTGCCATATTTTCTAATGGGGAGAGTGGAATCTTTCATTTTCTTTATCATTAATAAAATAAAAGCTGTTAGCATTTAACTGAGATTTTCAGCAGTAAAGATTTACTTCCTTGCTCCTAAGCCATGTTCATGGTTCTGTCAATGGTTCAATAGTTTGGAACATTTGAAAACATATTCTCCAAGATAACAAGCAATCCATTACCAAGAATGTAGCCATACCTTCAATAGGACCCTATATATGTTAGAGAACACATGTAGTAACCTTGGAAATAGTGCATTAGTTAACTTATCCAATAAATTAGAAAACTGTCTGCTTTAAGTGTAACCTAGGTTAGATGTAAAAGGGGACTACAGATGGTTCAGGCTGCAGTACTTCCTTTCCTGCCGCTCAGGCCACTTGGTCTGGCACACTTTGTGGCTCTTAAGGACTCTGAAGAAAGTCTCTGGAAAGCCCCAAATGGTAACATTATGGCACAGACACCCTGATCCCTGATTCCTAAAACAGAGCATTATTTGTTTTTCACAAACAAATTTGATATGCCATTAGCCAAAACTGAGACTCTCACTATAGAACATTAAGTGATAACTGACTGGAAATGTACATTAAAAGGTGAATATTACCAGATAGCTAATCTGGGAGTTACAACAATGATCCATGGTAGGATGGAAATACTATAATAAATCAATTTGTGTCCATTAAGAAATAATATTACATTGTATATATACAATATCACCTTTCGATGTATATAAATTGAATAATACATAATGAAATAATATTTTAATGTGACACACACACACAAAATAGATTATTATTCTACCATGTAAAGAAATGGGATCCTGTCATTTTCAACAACGTCAGCGGAACTGGAAGACATTATCTTAAGTGAAATAAGTCAGGCACTGAAAGATAAATGTCACATGTCCTCACTCAAGTGGGGTAGCTAAAAAAATTGATCTCAGAGAGACAATGAAGAGAATGGTGGTTATCAGAGGCTGGGAAAGGGAGTAGGGATGAGAAGATTAAGATAGATTGGTTAATGGGTAAAAAACTAGAGTTAATAGAAAGAATAAGATTTAGTGCTTGGTAGCACAATAAGGCAACTATAGTTAATCATAACTTCTTGTATATTTTATATAGATAGAAGGGTAGATTTGACATGTTTCCCACACAGAATAAAGACCAATGTGTGAGGTGATGGATATCCCAATTACTCAATTTTGATTATTACACATCATATGCTTTTATCAAAGTATCACAGATACCCCATAAATATATACAGATATTACGCATTAAGAATAAAGAGGTAAAAAGTCATTTGACTTAAATAGGTCCAGAAAGTATAGTACATTAGATTAGCATGTCATCTAGGCCTAAAATTACCTGTCTTTGTTTCACCGATGTTTTTCCTTCAGCATATAACTATGACCTCACTGACTATTATTTATGTCAGCAGAGAGAGAAGGGGAAAAATCCACAAAGGGTTATATCAGTATTTTGGTGTGGAAAGAAAAAGAATCACTACAAGCATATAGCTTCAATCGGGGGTGATTCCGAAGGACAGTGATGAGAGCAGACATGTTTTAGTGGACATATACTTGAAGTTATCTACTTATTAGAAAGAAAAATGGTTGGAAATAAGAGTTTTTGGCTACTGATGGATAATTTGACTCCATCATTAAGGCCTTGGGATGGAGAACATTGACCATCAGAGACAAGATGGCTAGAGGAAATGCCATGCAGGGGGACTTTAGGATGAGGAACATGGTGTTTAGATTTTGTCTTATGTCTATGTCCTCTAGAGCACACTTTCCACATAGGAGGTGCTTAATCATCTTGTGTGCAAAATGACTTTTCCAGTGAAAGTCAGTCTTCAAACACTTCAGTATTTGCACAGTGGATCTATGCAAGAAGTAATCTATGTGTTATCTCAATCCTATTGGGTCCTTTTTATCCAAGGTAACCTTACTACTGCTGCTGCTCAGTATATGACACACTAGCAGCAGAGACCAATGCTGAACCTTCAATATCATATCTCTTGAATAGATCAACCAGGCACTTTGTGGAAATGACTTATATATGACTACTTTCAACTTGAGATTTAATCATCTGTCCTGAACGAGATTAGTATGTGTTCTAGGTATGCATTTCCCTTTTCTGGAAGACATTTGCTCTATGAACACCATGTATAGAATCACCATGTATAGAATCAGATATTTATTAATAATTGAATTAATAAAATGAAATCCTGCAAAACATCATCTCAGATCAAAAATCTAACACAGTGGTAAATAATATACAAGAATGTCTCCTGAGCCAAAGGATCTACTTGCCTTATTATATATCATTCAGAAGATACTATCATGATAAATCATTGGAATCGATTTTTAAAGGTTCAGTTAAAATTCTAATTGAACAGTATCTAGGAAACTTAGAGCACTGTTTTTCAAAATGTGGTACGTATGTTAAACTAATAATCTTATTTGATTCTGAGAGATGAGTGACTAGGATCAGGAACCAGTGAAAACAGAATTGGTCATTCTCACCAAAAACCTACTTACTGACTTGGAAATATGTGCTTTCTTTGAAACATAGTCTATGTAATTATGAAAGTCCAGGTAACTACAGGTAGAATGGTCATCTCTTCAGGGGACAAGAGCAGGGTCTCAAAGAACCTAGATCTAAATCCAGGACTGATAACTAATCATTTTTGGCTCCTCATGCTATACTCAACAGGAATATAAAGGAGTTACAATGACGTCAGAAGTAATCATCCCTAGTTATCATAAAGGGCCAGGATTGCTATTGCACAATGGAGCAGTGATAAGTATGTCTGAGATTCAAAGGAGTCACCAGAACACCTCTTGGGACTTACTTGCTTGGTACAACAACCATAGCCTGTCAAGGTCATGATATCCAGGAATTTCAAACACCCCATGTTAAAGGTCTGAATGACCCCACCAAATAATCAACTTAGATAGCAGGCATGCAGAATAATGGTAAGGGAAATCTAATGGGTAACAACAAAGAAAAATGATGATCTGATGTAGACTAGCCATCAGCTATGAGCAGAGAAGGGCATTTCTTCACTGACTTTGTTATAATTATTTTTTATTAGAAATGATTATGAGACACCAACTTGTAGAATTAGTGAAAATATTTATTTAATATGGGGCGCAAATGGAGGTGAGTGAGGCAAGAGGTGACATCTCTACCAGATACCATCAGTGCTCCACTCATCTCCTATTGTCCTACTTCAGGGTTTCTCTGCCTGGGGACATTCTATAACTGCAGGAACATTTCTGGTTTAACAAATGAAGACAGGCTGAAAGTGCAAGGACTTAATTATCCATCAGAAACCTTCAGCTAGTTAGGTTATAGAGCTGGTGTATCAATGTCCCATCTTCCTTATGCCTTTGTGAGACAATTTGAAATATGTGTCATAGAGTCCTCAGTCATCCTCAGAAATAATCAATTTGTTAACAGTTTTTACTAGATAGTCTTTTGTCCTCCTTTCCTTTTTCTGATCCCTCACTATGATTTCTGAGATCACCTCCCAAATAGAATATGTGCAACTAGATACTTCTTTTAGAGATAGTTTTTGCAATAACCCAAATTATGACATCCTCTTTTTGTTAAATAATAAAATTTTAGTTCATAATCAAAATTTAACACAGATTATGTTCCATTACGCCTTCTGCACACAGATGTTTATCAAAAATATATTGGAGATCAAATGATGAACTCACATTAAAAAGCTGTAATAACCAGCAGGTTGTGTAACGGCAAACCTACGGTTTTCTGAAGATTAAAATAACAAAATTAAATATATATGTATATGTCTATATATGACAGAATTCCAGTGCAATTATAAAATAATTCATATATTTATGGCTATGTGTTTATAGACACACATAACACAACTTGGGTCTTTTACATTGTATTATTTTAGTTACATATTATATAGCCATGCAAAATCATGTGACTAGAAATACTGAGGTCTGCAAACTCATGTTAGTTAATGAATATGAATACAACTTGTGATAATGCATTCCCTGTGAAGCAAAAATACATTGGAATGAGACTTTCAGTGTTCTGTCATACTATCATACCTGTATAAGTGCCTATTTGTTTTCTCAACCCAAAGTTACAAATAGTTATAAACTAAGTCATACTAATCTCTCAACATGCCCTTAAGGGGAGCATTGACTTATATTTATTGGAATTTTAAGTAAGCATAGGCCACTTATTTAAGGTTTCAAGTAATGTCTATAACAAATACATTGTATTATTACATAATATATCAATAATTAGATATCCCTTTTAACATAATGTAAAATTTGCTGTAGAGTATTAAAAACCACGTTTTTCTTATTCAACTTACTCTTTGAAGTAGAAGACAAACATGGGCACATGCATTGTAAAGGTCCATTATATTTTTACCATATTTTCAAAGAGAAATAGTATTCCATCACGTTTTCAAAGAAAAAGAAAACACAAGAATTTAGGTGTGAATTTAAAGAAGAAACAAACTGCAGTAACATACATTTATTTATTATTAAAAATATTCTGGGATATTGAAACCTCATATATATTAGAAAAAATTTGGAACTTAAGACATGAAGATTTTTTAGACCACACCAGGGATAATAATTCAAAATATTCAGAGGTCAGAAGACTGTAAAAAGCATCATTTCTCCTATAATATTTTTTCTCACACACTCCTGAAAGAAAACATGATGATCTCCATTCTTACACATGAGACAATTGAGACTGACGAAGAGTGAGATAGAACACTTCTGTTTAAATTGTTGTTATTATTTAGTTTTAAAGATTTAGGGAGTACAAGTAACAAAACTGCACTTGTACCACCTAAATCTCTCTCTCTCTCTCTCTTTTTTTTTTTTTTTTTGAGACGAAATCCCGCTCTGTCTCCCAGGCTGGAGTGCAGTGGCGCAATCTTGGCTCACTGCAACCTCCGCCTCCCGGATTCAAGCAATTCTCTTGCCTCAGCCTCCTGAGTAGCTGTGATTACAGACACATACCGCTATGCCCAGTTATCATTACTATTGTGTTATTTATTTATTTATTTATTTATTTATTTATTTATTTATTTATTATTTTTAGTAGAGATAAAGTTTTGCCATGTTGGCCAGGCTAGTCTCGAACTCCTGACCTCAGATGATCCGCCTGCTTCGGCCTTCCAAAGTGCTAGGATGCAGGCATGAGCCACCGCGCCAGGCCCTGTACTCTCTAAATCTCTAAGAATAAAATGCAATGGATATATGGCACAGTAATGAGGTCTAGGATTTAACGTACCCATCACTCAATTAGTGAACATCGTATCCAATAGATACTTTTTCAGCCTTTACCCCCATACCACACTCCCTCTTTCTGGAAAATCCAGTTTATTATTCCACTGTGTATGTTCATGTGTACTTATTAGTTACCTTCTACCTATAAGTGAGAACGTGTACTATTTGACTTTCTTAGTTATTTCACTTAAGATAATGACCTCCAGTTCCATCTATGCCATTGCAAAAGACATTATTTTACCGTTGTTGTCTTTTTTTTTTTTTTAATGCCTGAATGGTATTCCATGCTACATATACCAAATTTTCTTTATCCAATTATCTCTTGATAGACAGTTAATTCTGTGACTTTGCTATTATGAATAGGGCTGAGAAACATGTGAGTGCAGATGCCTTTTTGATATAATGATTTCTCTTGTTTTCTTTTTATCATTATTTTTTAATGTGGCTAGTAGAAATTATTTTTCATCCTTGATTTTAGGTTCAGGAGTGCATGTGCTGGTTTGTTGCATGGATAAATTGTGTGTCACCTGGGGTTTGGTGTACAGATAATTTTGTCACCCAGGTAATTAGCGTAATACCCAATAGGTAGTTTTTCAATCATCAGGTAGATACCCAGTAACTAGATTGTTTGATCAAATGGTAGCTCTACTGTTAATTCCTTGAGAAATCTGCATACTGTATTCCATAGAATTATACACATTTTCACTCCCACCAACAAAGTATAAGCATTCCCCTTTCTCTGCATCCTTGCCAGCAATGGTTGTTTTTGACTTTTTAAAAATAGGTATTCTGACTGGCATAAAATGGTCTCTCTTTGTGGTTTTACTTTACATTTCTTTCATAATTATTAATGTTGAGCATTTTTATAAGGTGTTGGTAATTTGTATATCTTGTTGTTGTTATTTTTAATAAACCTGTTCATTTTATTTACTCACTTTTTAGTGGGGTTGTTTTTTCCTTGTTGAGTTGAGTTTCTTGAAGAATCTGGATATTAGTCCTTTGCCAGATGCATAGTTCACAAATACTTCTTTTTTTTTCCATTCTGTAGGTTGTCTATTTAATCTGTCAATAGCTTCTTTTGTTGTATGCAAACTTCATAGTTTAATTAAGTCCTATTTGTATATTTTTGGTTTTGATGCGTTTGCTTTTGAGGACTTAGTCATAAATTATTGCCTTAGGTCAACATCCAAAAGAGTTTTGTCTAAGTTTTCTTTTAGACTTTTATAGTTTCAAGTCTTATATTTAATTCTGTTATTCATCTTGAGTTAATTTTTCTATATGTTGAAATATAGGGGCCCAGTTTTATTCTTCTGCATATGGCTATCTGGTTTTTTCAGCACCATTTATTGAATAGCATGTCCTCTCCCCACCACATATTTTTGTCAACATTGTCCAATATCTCTTGGTTATAGGCATGTGGCTTTATTTCTTGGGTCTCTGTTGTGTTCCATTGATCTATATGTCTATTTTTATACCATTACCATGCTGTTTAGGTTACTAAAGACTTACATGCAGTATAGTCCAGTGATTGTGATGCCTTCAGCTTTGTTTTTTTGGCTAAAGATTGCTTTGTCTCTTCAGGTTCCTTTTTGCTTCCGGATGAATTTTAAGATGTTTTATAATCCTGTGAAAAATGATGTTAGTATTTTGATAGGAATTTTGTTGAATCTGAAGATAGCTTTAGGCATTATGTCCAACTTAAGGATATTGATTCTTCCAATCCCTTAGTGAGGAATATTTCTACATTTCTTTGTGCCATCTATGATTTCTGTCAGCAGTGTTTTGTAGATCTTCTTGTAGAAATATTTTAACTCCTTGGTTAAAGGTGTTTTAGGTATTTTATTTGTTGTAGCTATTATAAATTGGATTGGATTATTAATTTTGCCCTCAACTTGAATGTTATTGGTGTATCAATATTGCTATTGATTTTCATACATTGATTTTGTATCCTGAAACTCTACTGAAGTCACTTATCAAATCTACGAGTCTTTTGGAGGAGGTCTTTGTATTTTCTATGTATAAGATTATATCATCAGTGAATAGAGATAACTTGATTTCCTCCTTTCCAGTTTGGATGTCTTTTATCTATTTATCTTGCCTGATGGCTCTAGATAGAATTTATATTACTACGTTAAATAAGAGTGGTAAAACTGGTCATCATTGTCTGTGCCAGTACTCATCACTAATGCTTTAAAATTTTCCTCATTCAGTATGACGTTGGCTGTGGGTTTTTTGTACATGACTTTTTTATCGTTTTGAGGTATATTCTTTCAATGCCTAGTTTATTGACAGTTTTTATTATGAAAAGATGATAAATTGTATCAAATGCTTTTTGCATCTATTCAGATGATCATGTAGTTTTTCCTTCATTCTATTTATGTGACATAGCACATTTATTGATTTATGTATGCTTAAATAATCGTGTATCACTAATAAAATGCACTTGGTTGTGATGTATTATTACCTTTTTGATGTGTTGTTAAATTTAGTTTGCTAGTATTTTGTTGAGGTTTTTGCATCTATGTTTACCATGGATGTTGGCCTGTGGTTTTCTTTTTCTTTTTTGGTTTGTTTTTGCATGGTTTTGGTATCAAGGTAATATTGGCTTCGTAGAATGAGTGAGGAAGAATTACCTTCTCTTTGATTTTTGGGAACATTTTCAGTAGGATTAGTACCAATTCTTCTTTGTACATCTGGTAGAATTCAGCTGTGAATTCATCTGGTACTGGGCCTTTTTTGTTGTTGATGGGAGAGGTTTTGGTACTGATTCAATCTTATGAATCATTATTGGTCTGTTCAGAATTTATATTTTTTCTAGTTCAATATTGGGAGTTCGTATGCATCCAGGAATTTGTCAGTTTTCTCCACGTTAGAGTTTGTGCTTATAGATATGCTCATACTAGTCTCTGATAATATTTTTATATCTGTGGTATCAATTTTAATGTCACCTTTATCATTTTTGATGGTGGCTATTTGATTCACCTCTCTCTTTTTCTTAGTTTAGCTAGTGATATATCAGTTTTGTTGATTTCTTCAAAGAACAAACTTTCATTTTGTTTGTTTTTTGTTCTCTCTTTCATTTAGTTCTACTCTAATATTATTTTATTTTTTCTTCTGCTAACTTTATATTTGGTTCATTGTGGTTTTCTAGTTCGTTGAGGTATAATGTTAGGCTGTTAATTTGAGACCTTTCTATATTTTTGATGTAGGCATTTAACATTATAACCTTCCCTCATTAGAATTGCTTTTGCTGTATTCTAATGGTTTTCATAGGGTGTGTCTTCATTTTCTTTAATTTAAATTGTTTTTTAATTTACTTCTTAATTGTATCTTTTACCTAAAAATCATTAAGGACTAAGTTGTTTAATTATCATTTATGTGTATAGTTCTCAAAGTTTTTCTTGGTATTGATCTCTAGTTTAACTCCACTGGGACCTGAGTAGATACTTTATATGATTCTGGTCTTTTAAAATTAGTTTAGACTTGTTTTGTGGCCTAGGATTTGACCTATTTTGGAAAATATCTTATGTGCAGATGAGAATAATGTATCTTATGTGGTTGTTATATAGACTGTTCTGTAAATATCTGTTATGTTCATTTCATCTAGAGTTTAATTTGAGTTCAGAGATTCTTTGTTGACTTTCTGCTTCTATGACCCATGTACCCATGTAGTGTTGTCAGTGAAGGGTTGAAGTTTACCACTATTATTATATAACTGTCTATTGTAATATTTGTAATATTTATTTTTTGAATCTGAGTGCCCTGGTGTAGAGGGCATTTTTTATATATATATATATATATATATATATATATATATATATATATATATATATAATGAAAGAGGGCATATATTTTTCTCTGTGTGTGTGTGTGTGTGTGTGTGTGTGTGTATGCTCCCATTTGCTTCTGGTTTCTGTTTGCTTGGAATATCTTTTTTCAATCTCTTTTCTTTTAGTCTGCAAATGTCTTTACTAGTTACGTGGGTTTCTTATAAGCAACATATGGTTAAATCTTGTATTTTATCTATTACACCAGTGTATTTCTGCTAAGTGGAAATTTAAGCCATTTATGTTCAAGATTAATATTGTTATCTGAGGTTTTCTGTCATAATATTAACTGTTACCTAGATGCTGTGTAGTTCCAATTGTGTAACTGCTTTATAAGATCTGTGAGTTTTCTACTTTCATGTGTTTTTATGATGGCAGCTATTGCCATTTCTTTTCCATGTTTAAAACTCCTTTGAATTTTTTTTTTTTTATATAGGAATTGTCTAATGGTGTGGAATTCCCTTAGCCTTTGCTTGTATGGGAAAGACTTTAGTTCCCCTTCATTTATGGCACTAAGTTTAGCAGGACACAAAATCGTTGGCTGACAAATTTTTCTTTAGGAAGACTGAAAATAGGACCCCAGTCTCTTTTGGCCTGTAAGGTATTTGCTGTGAAGTTTACTGTTAGTCTAATGGGATTTCCTTGATAAGTGATTAAATGCTTCTCTTTTGTTTATTTTAGGATACTTTTCTTCATATTAACTTTGGAGAGTCTGAGGACTATATGCCTTAGTGAAGTTTATCTTACAAATTATTTTTCTCTTGGCTTTTTACACCTGAATGTCTAAATCTCTAGCAAAACCAGAGAAATTGTTCTGAATTATTTCCTCAGATATGCTTTCCAAACTATTTACTTTTTTTGTCCATCAGAAACAACTCTTACTCATAAGTTTGGTTGCTTTACATAAATCCCATATTTCTCAAAGGCTTTGTTCATTTATTTTTTTTCTTTATTTTTATCTGACTGGGTTAATTTGGAAGACCTCTCTTCATGTTCTGAAATTCTTTCTTTGGCTTTGCCTAGCCTATAGATAAAGCTTTTAGCTGTATTTTTTAATTCTTTCAATATATATATTATTTCCAGAAATTCAGTTTATTTTTTAAAGATCTCTCTAGTAAGTTTTTCATTCATATTTTCAATTGTTTTTCTGATGTATTTGTGCTGCTTTACAACTTTCTCTTTGATCTCACTGAATTTCCCTACCATTCACATTTCAAATTCTTAATCTGCCATTTTATAATTTTCATTTTGTTTAGGATCCGTTGATAAAAAGCTAGTGTGATCCTCTGAGGAAATCGAAACACTCTACTTTTCATGTTGTCAGAGTTATTATACTGATTCATTTTCATCTGGAGAAGATACCACTACTTATTTTTGAATTTGCTTTTTTTTTGAAAGGGATTGCTTCTACTTTGAGGTTGTGACTCTAGTGTATGTTTGGTAGGGTCTTTGGCTTTAGTTCTGAGTGCTTCCAGGGAACTGAGGTTCTATGAATTCCTTGGTTATAGATAGTTTTAGTGTGGTGGTTTTCTCAAATGCTGGTTGTTTGTAACTTGTAGCTGTGGTGTACTGGGTGAGTGAGCACAGTCACTGCCTCCTGCAGAGATAGTGAGGTGGATTTCTTAGGAAGCTTATCTCATTTCCCATCTCTGTGCACTTCTGAAAACAGATACTGTATTGGGTTGTGTAGGTCAATTTCCCAGCCAGTAAGTGGTGCTTGCCGGAGACAGCTGAGAAGGTAGCAGTGAGATTTATGTGTGATCTGTAAAAACCGAAAGTACTTGAATTTCCCAGGTGATGGGAATGGCCATAGAATCCAGGGTTTTCTTTCCCATGTTGTACCTCTGAAGTGGGTCGAGTGAGCACAGCCAAGTGGGGCCAAGTTGAACCATCCTGTATCTAGGTTTTCCAATGGCAGGTATGAACGCTCACCTTCACAGGAGATAGCAAGTAACTCTCAGGGCACTGGGGTATCTTTTCAGGAAGAAGCAGAGGTGCTTCTCTCACACCAAAGGACCTTCATGGAGGGGAGAAGGGCAGGTCAGGAATCACAGCCCAGCAGAGGGCCGTGGGACCCACCCACCTCCCACACTCCCAAACTACAGGGTTTCCTTTGGCATCTGCCACTGGCAGCAGGCCAGAAGAGTTAGCCCACTCCAAAGCAGTCTGCATTCTGATTGTGATGCCATTCTAGGATGAAGGACTCCCTGTCCAGCTCTCAGAGAATAGACTTCCTGGTCCAGTCCTACAAAGAAGGGGCACCCAGCTCCCATGCTGCAGCATGGGTGCACTTTTTCCACTCAAGATCAGATCACAAATCTCATCCCTATGTCCCAGATGGCATGCTCAAGTCCTGGGAGTATTCAGGGGGTCCTAGCTCCCAGAGCTCCCAAGATGGTGGCAGAGGCTTCCAAGATGGTGGCGGCTGCTTCCAAGATGGTGGCAAGTCTCTCATTCTCTGACCTGGGGTTCTTGGCCTCAAGGATTCCAAGGAATGGAATCTTCGGCTATTCAGTGAGTATTATAGCTCTATTAGAAGCCTGGGAAACGGAAGAGAATCGTGGAACCCAGCGACTAGTGTTCAGCTCCATTAGGATGAACCCAGGCACTTAGCCATGCAGGAACAATGGGAGCCTTTAGCCCAATCTGGAGTGGCAATGGGCACCTCGCTGGATGAGGAGCACAGGGACACCCTGCCAGATCTGGTGGGTGGACCCAAAGAGGGTAGCCATTGCCAGGTCAAATTCCTGGGTTTATATCCCCATCATT
This sequence comes from Theropithecus gelada, assembly GCF_003255815.1. Lineage (NCBI taxonomy): Eukaryota > Metazoa > Chordata > Mammalia > Primates > Cercopithecidae > Theropithecus > Theropithecus gelada. Next base: position 66,289,213 of record NC_037671.1, on the reverse strand, counting down.
GTCCCCCCCACCACCACCCCACTGTGCTCTCAAGCAATAGATGATTGGCTATTTCTTTACCTCCTGTTTTAGCTGAATTAGCATTTTAGTGAGCTCTCTTTACTACCTGATTGGTCAGGTGTGAGCTAAGTTGCAAGCCCGGGTTTAAAGGTGGATGAGGTCACCTTCCCAGCTCCGCTTAGGGATCCTTAGTAGGCCTAGGAAATCCAGTTAGCCCTGTCTCTCAGGAGGATAGGACCAGGCCAGAGAAACTGTCCTTGACTCAAGTGCTTGTTGTGATGAGGATGGCGGGCTGGTCTCAGGACAAAAATCGAACACTCAGGCAGGACAACAGCCACTGTGTTGCAGTGCTGCTAGCAGGAAGGGCAGGCCTGTCCACCTGGGAATGACGATGCAGGCAGCTTTGGGGTATTTCAGACAGTGTGGGGCGCATGGTCTGAACGTGCCTTGCTCCCACAGCAGCATGCAGTAGTGGCTTGTGGTACTTGTACTTAGGGCATGTGAGCGCACCCAGCCTCTCCTCTCCCTAACCTAGCAGCTGGTAGCAGCAGCAGCGACCTCAAGGCAGGAGGCAGAGCCTTCAGGCATGGGGTCCAGGAATGGCTCTATGCTGCAGCTACCCAGCACTTGGAAGCCTGTGGTACTCCATGAGAGTTTGAACAGAACCTCTGCGCAATCTCTAGGTAGCTCCCTATGCCAGTCTAGAGGCCTGTGAGGATCTGGGAGGTCTCTTGCATTTAGGATTATAAAGGTCACTGGCAGAAATATGGAGCTCCAGGGGTCTCTTCTTGGCTCTATGAAAGGGGCACTTGCCCCTTCTCTGGGTCCAGGCGCAGCTTTTGGCTGCCAGCAACCCCAAGCAGGCAGCCCTGCTTCCTCTTCCTTCACCCTCAGTGTATCCCACTCTGTTGATCCAGTGTTCTTTCTGACGATCCCTTTAAAGGGTGAATGTCTACTCAGAGTTGGTTCTTCTCCATGGGAGACACATGCCTCAGATGCATTTACTCAGTCGTCTTGAATCCCGAGCACAGAATTCAGACCTAGAAACATAACATGAAGTTATATTTGTGAGTATCCGCTCATAGGATTTGGAAAATCATGAAGACAGTTTCAGTTGCACATAGGTAATTCTGTATATAAATTTAAATAATTTTGATATAAATACTTTTCATGAATTAAATGATACAAATCCTAGCTGCTGAATTAAATCTAGAAGAAATCTTCAACTACAACTATGTTGATAACTATCCTTCCCAAAGAGATGTAAATTTATACACTCCTATAGGAGTTGTCTGACCTGGATTAAGGCAGTAGAATAAGAGAAAAAAAAGGTCTGGATATTCTGATCATTTCTATTTTTTTCCCTTTGAGTCTATTATCTTGATTAATAGCTATTTTCCACTTTTTAAGTGTCCAATGTTAAAATTACTTACTTTGGTTTAACTACTTTGGAGGGATAAGGAGAATTAAAATAGGTTGTAAATTATTAAAATGGCACAGATGCCATTCTTCAACAGAGGTTATTTAATAATCCTAAAGTTAAAAAGGTAGTAAGTGGCAGAGCTGAAAGTCAAACTTTTGCCTGAATGCAAATTGCTTGATTTTTTTAAACTACACAAAGTATCACTGTCCTTTAGGATTCTAAACCTCTCAGAAAAATAGAATAATAGTTTTTAATGAAAATCGAATCTTTGCAATGTAGCAGCTGAGAGAAAGTAATTAAACGATTTGAATTCCACAAATTTTCCATCAGCAATCCCAAAACAAGCTGAAGTCCTAAATAAAATGAACATAATAGACAACTCAGGCAACATCACTTAAATGCTATAGGATTTATTTTTCCAGACTTGGCACTCTAGAGTGAGTCAATGAGCCAATAAAGACAAATTTGCTTAGATACATACATATGTTTAAAACCTAAAACAAAACAGACTTCCTGTATTCTCTTTCCATCATTCTAACCCAAATATTATTTTTTGAAATGTCATTATTATATTAACCAGCAATTGTTAATTCAAGAAGCAAATATGATGGAAAGGGCTGGAGGGAGGAAGCTTCTAATATACTATTTATGTTTCCTCAGGGAAGTTATATAACTTCTCTGACCTTCAGTCTTCTCACTTGCACAGTCAGAAGGTTGTAGAAATTTGAAGAAATTGGGTATAAAATACACTTAGTATAATATCCAAAAGAATAAGTATTTTTTTTTCTAAAATCTAGTCTGTTATTATTTTCATCATATTAGCCAACCAGCAGCTCTCCACTAAGGCTTATGACAAAGCTGGTGTAAATCTCCTACCATGTGCCTTCTATAATGGGGCAACTCAGTAAGGACCTAACTTTAGGTGCTTTCCCAGAAAAATAACACAAATCAAATAACGTGGCTCACCTAATCCAGCAGTATGCCACACATTGATATTCTAGGCAAGAAGATAGAGAAAAAGTAGAAGATTTTGACTTTTGTTTTTGTCATAGGAAGCTCCTTCCAACAGATATTCTGTGATATCTGATTAGTAAGGACTCAGTCAAGGGAACTGAGGTTAACAGCAGTAATTTTGCTCAGTCATTATTCACACTCTCAGATTAAGGTTGGACCTACCTCACTTCAGGTCAAGGAATCTTGAACTAACTTAAATCAATATTTCATTATCTGGGATTAATGGTAAATATAATATTAGAGGTAATCTGCCATATAGGATTAAATAATGAGTTCCATTAGTCTTTTGGACCATTCACATTTAAAGAGGTTACTAATATAGTGGATTAAAATATATCATCTTTGCTATTTTCTATTTGTTCTTTGTTTCTTTTATTGATTTTTTTCCTGACTTCTCTGGATTAAAGAATATTTTATTATTAAGTTGTATCTCTTTTATTTATTTTCTATAACAATTATTTTGACTTTTAAAATGCTTTCCCTAGAGCTGAGTGTATGAATTTTAGATGAGTCTACTTTGAAATAATATTAAATCACTTTATTTGCAGTGTAATGACCTTATTACATAAAATTCCCAGTACTTTTCTCCTATTTTTATGCTGTTATTTTCATACTTTTCACTTATGCAGATGATATAAGCACACAAAACATTGCTACGTTTTTGCTTTAAAAAGATCGTTATCATTAGAGCAATTCAAAATAAGAAAAAAGTGTTTTACCTTCATTTATTCTATTTCCAAACTTTTGACATACAATATTCCTTCTTTCTGAATAACTTCCTGTAATATTTTTATAGACTATGTTTGGCAACATATGAATCTGCTTTTGTCTAAGGAAAACTTAATTTCTACTTCCTTTGAAGAACACTTTGCTGGTTATAGTAATGTGAGCTAACTCTTTTTCTTTCAGCACTTTAATGATATCATTACATTGACTTCTTGCTTGCATGGTTTTTCCTAAGACTACTGTAATTATGATCTTTGTTATAGGATGGTATTGTGTCTTCTTTCTCTGCCTGTTTTCAAGATTTTCTCCTGTTGTTGATTTTCAGCAGTAGAAATATGATGTGTAATATACTTAGGTAAATTTGTGTGTGTCTATGTGCATGTGCGTTTCCTTTTTGGGGGGTTGAGGGAGGTATATATCATGTTTATTATTGTAGTTTCATGGATCTCTGGTTTGTTGTCTTTCAGTAGTGTAATAACTTTCTTTATCCATCTGAGATTTCTACTACACTCACAATTGGTGGTTTGATATTGTTTCATAGCCCTTGGATGTTTATTCTTTTATAAATTTTCTCTTTTTTACTCTTTATGTTTCATTTTGGGTAATTTCTATTAGTCTATTTTCTTTCTTCTTCTTTTTTTTTTGAAATGGAGTCTCACTTTGTCACCCAGGCTGGAGTGCAGTGGCACCATCTCGGCTCACTGCAAGCTCCGCCTCCCAGGTTCACGCCATTCTCCTGCCTTAGCCTCCGAGTAGCTGGGACTACAGGCGCGCACCACCACACTCGGCTAATTTTTTGTATTTTTAGTAGAGACGGGGTTTCACCGTGTTAGCCAGGATGGTCTCGATCTCCTGACATCGTGATCCGCCCGCCTCAGCCTCCCAAAATGCTGGGATTACAGGCGTGAGCCACCGCACCCAGCTATTAGTCTATTTTCAAATTCACTTATTCTTTCCATGGTTGTATCTATTCTACTGATAATCCTAACAAAGACATTTTTCATCTCTTTACTGTTTTTTTATTTATAATATTTTTTATTTTTTTCTTATACTGCCTATATCTCTGCTGAAGTTGCCTATCGGATATCGAATGCTGCATATATTTTCTGTGAGAACTTTTAATATACCAACCATATTTGTTTTACATTTTCTGTTACATAATATCAACTTTTGTGTTATATCTGAATCTATTCTGATGATTTTTTTAATCTGCTGGGATTGTGGTGATTTTTTTTTTTTTTTTTTTTTTTTTTGGTCTTTCACATGCTTCAATATTTTGTTTAGATCCAGGTGTACTATGTAGAAGAGTAGTGACTGTAGTAAATAGGTTTTATGCCTGGAAATGAGGACACTTTTTTCTTTGTTTAGAATTTTGATGTGGGGGTTAATGTAAATCTGGTTAAGAGTTGCTCTCAATTTAAAATTTATTGTTGCTATTTACCCAAAATGCAGCAACATTTTCAAATTCCTGTAAAGTTACTTTTTGCCTAAGGTGGAATAAAGCTTACCAGATCAATTTATGTTGGATTTTGAGTTATATGTTTTTCGTTTGTGCCTCAGATTCAGTCCTTGCATACTCTTGTTCTTCTCTTATTTCTCTCTCAGCAATTTTTGTTGTTATTTATTTGAAACCTCTTAGTTTGGTAGTGGAAGATGTTGGAGAAGTAGGAGGTAGATATGTTTGATTGTTTTTTCTGGCTCAGTTTTAGACCTGTTCCATGTACCTGTGTCTTGGTGGTATGGCCTTCTCTGCCCCTTTCCTGGTTGTAGCTATGGGTTGAGTGTGTAATACTGGTCCTCTTCCAATAATAGATTTTTAGCCCCTTCCTGATTCCTTCTACTAGTTACAATAGGTGCTTAACAATGTCTTAAGGTCAGTAGTGCTACTGCATGAACCATTGGAAATTAAAGTTTTTGTTTCATAGTGAAGATGGTAGAGAAAAATTGGGGCAGTGTTTCTTGCCCCTATTGCATAACTGCTGTTTCCCCTACTAATTTCTGCACCATTATGGACATTTAAGGGTCTTTAAGATACTTCCTGTGGGTGTCTGGTGGGATTGTTGCAGGAAAAGCCTGAACAATGGTTCACATTGTTCTTCTAGACCACACTCAGCCTTCACCAATTTTTGAGCTATTCTAGCTAAACTAATCCTATCAGTATCTAGTTGAATCTTTCCAAGGAAGTACATGCTCATGCCTCCTTTCTCCTCAAACGTAGTGTCTCTCCTTAGATTTTGGGGCCATTACTTGCTTTATGAATACAGTGTTTCAATGCATTTGAAAAAGGCATACATTTGAAGTTAGTAAAGTTGTTGTTGTTGGCAGGAAAGACACTGTGTATAGCTCTCTATATCATGGGATAGAAGCCAGAGACTCCATTAGCCTTTTGGAATATTAATGATTTATTTGTTTTATTAAACTATGCAGAATTATTAGTCTCTAACTAAATCAACATAGAGGACCCAATAGGTCAAAATATTGCTTATTGTTATTTGACAAGGAGAGACTAAAGGAACCTGGATACTTTTACAATTGAAAGTAAAATAATGCTCTTATTAAAAAGTTAGCACTCTAGATTATTATGAAGTGGCTATATCTTGCCAATTTTCAAGTTTAGGTATCTTTCAATATTAAAAATTATTGAAATAGGAAGACTGTAATTAAAAGAAAATATAGATATTCAAATGTAATGAAAAAGGAGAAGATTTAGATGTGCAGCATATCTGCCTGAATTTGTTATTGCATTTAAGCACTGAATTGAATTCTGACTTTCCTAGCAGGCAAGGCATAAATTCAGGCTTATTATTAGTTGATGTGGTTTGGCTGTGTCCCCACTCAAATTTCATCTCGAACTGTAGCGCCCATAATTCCCAAGTGTTGTGGGCGGGACCCAGTGCGAGATAATTCAATCATGGGGTCATCATACTGTTTTTCTGATAGTGAATAAGTCTTATGAGATCTGATGATTTTATAAAGGGTAGTTTTCCTACACAAGCTTGCTCATGTCTCTTTGTCTGCTGCCAAGTAAGACGTGCCTTTGTTCTTCATTTCCCTTCCACCATGATTGTGAGGCCTGCGCAGCCGTGTGGAACTGTGAGTCCATTAAACCTCTTTTTCTTTAAAAATTATCCAGTCTCGGGTATGTCTTTATTAGGAGCGTGAAAATTGACTATTACATCAGTCAAGTACGATTCTGCTTTGAATACCACTTTGGTGTTGTAATAGACACTTTGTCATCTCTAGGATTTCAGGTATACATTAGCAGTATATCAATTTTGGGAATGAACCCCTCCTATAAATTGATGAAAGCCTAAACCCAGAAGAAAATTCTTGCTATTTTCACAGAAACCATTCCTTAATGCTATCTTAAAAAAAAAATGAGTCAAATAAAAGTGTCTATATGTACATATAGCTTAGATAAAATATACCTTTAAGAAAGTGTCTTACTCATGAAAGTAAGATCTTTGAAAATTCTACAGAATCTTTTCTTTATTAAACTAGTGCCCAAAATTTCTGATAATTGTTACTGTCTGTTGTTACAAAATGAACTGGAAGTAAATGATGACTTTGGTCAAAAATGGACTATATAATGTTAAGCAATTTAAAGGATATTTACTAGTAAATTTATTTAAAATCTAGGGAAATTGCTTTGCTTTAGAAATAATAACTAATGATTTTGAAAAACAGATGGAAATGAATTATTTGGCACAGCCATATCATATCTTAGTACTGGGGCTTGGAATCTTGATTAAGTGTAATTGTTTTCTGAATATAATATTTTTAGCAGAAAAATGTATTTCTTATTTATTTCACCATATATCCACTTTTAAGAAAATAAGTTTCATAGCCATCTATAGAAATTCCTACTTAATTTAAAGACAATTTATAGTGTGGTGATAGATGTTTTCTATGTATTTTACTAATAATCTTGGAAACTTCATAACATGTCTTAAACAAAAAGCAAAATATTAAAACACCATTAATATAAAAAATAATTTTTGTAATAATAATATAATCCCATTTTCTGAAGCACCTTAGTTTTTAAAATATGTTTTATTTCCAACAGTTGCTTTATGTCCACAGAGCAGACTGCAGTTTCATATTTGGTTTTAAAAATAAAACAATGTTTTTCCTCCTGTATTTTGTTAAAAAATAAATACTTCATTTGATTTCCAATTTTCATTTTAAATATATTTTTCATTACAAGTTGGTAAAGTTAACATTATTTTGTAAAAATTAAGTTCATAAGAACACCTATTTTATATAACAATGACTAGTAACAGCAAAACTCATTCAGGTTTTAATCAATATTTCTCACAATGTCAGGAAAAAAGTAATTTCCTTATTTATTCTCCTGCTACCCTACTAAACAAATTCTTTTTACAGCAATTATTAACAAGGATGTTTATTTATTTCAATTTTAGTAGCCACTTTAACCAATGTCTAAACACTTCAATAGAAAGGACCTATTTGGTTTTACACTATCATTAAGATACTGACATGTAGCTATTGGCTATGGCTTCCAATCTATTTTTTCTCTTTAACTATGAGGAAACATATTCATCTATTAGCATCCCTTAATATTACTATGATGTATGGGTCATCGGATTTAATGAAACTGCCATGATTAATGATGCTTTAATGGTTTAATTGAAATAAATGAGCAAAAAGTAGAAAAGATGAAATACTGTATTAGTATATATAAGACATGGTGAGTTCAACAGTTAAACAGATGAACTTAGTACAAGTTGAAGTATTTAAAATCCAAATAATTGACCTCACAGGAATTTTGACCATGATACAGTACAAATTAATGTTTGCAAATATACCATCCTTATTTTAACAAATGTTTTCTAAACATCTAAACTTCTAGAGAATAGGTAAAATATAAATGGAGTTATATTATAATACATTACAGCGTATTATATTATAAAATTTTAAATAATCTTATATAATGCAATAATATATGATAAGAGATATACAGATGATAAAAATGGGCAACCAAAATAATCAAAATATAATGTTCTCAAGTAAAATTACAGGCAGACTCTTATCAATTTAGAAAAATAAAGACTACATGGCATTAGGGGAATGACATAATGTTATTTGCACTTTAAAATAGTAATTCTGAAATTATGAGGAAAGTTAGAATAATTGAATATTAACATTTTCATAAAAACTGCTTATTTTCTTTAGTTATCTGAATATTTCAGAGTCCTCTCACATCTTGCCACCTTGAAAGGAAGAAAATAATCTTAAAGCTTTAAAGAAAAAATCCTCTCCAAGAACATGAAGCTATAAACTCATGTGTACATCCCCCAAGTAGCATCACTATTGATCTGAGTAGAAGATACTAGTAATAAGTATATAACTTTAAAATTTCCTTTAAGTATTGTGACTATATAGGATGTATGTGAGCGTGTGTGTATGTATGTGTGTAACATGTGTGTGACCAGTTACACCAATAGAAAGTCAAATGTATTGTATGAGTAAACCAATTTCTTTTAGATTTGAAGGGTATAGAAAGTTCAAAGAAAAATGTTTTCTATTTTTTTTTCCTGCCTGCCTTCTTGTATTCCTTCCCTGCCTCCCTCTTTCTCTCATCTCTTCTTTTCTCAAGTAGGTTTTGACTTTGCCTACAAGGTAGAAAGCATTCATCTCTAGAAACGTTTAAAAGCATATCTCCATGCACAGCAAACAGTAACAGCAACAATCACATAAATAAGTTGGTAAATAAGTAGATAAGTAGATAGGTAAATATATAGACAGGCAGGCAGGTCAACAGATATAGAGACATAAACATATGTACCCACACCCATAAATGCACAAACATGTGCACACATAGTAAATGACCATCTGTTTTCTGACCCTTACAAACTCCATGAATAATATATTGTTAATTCTCTGTAAAGTATTTTATACTCATTCATCCAGTCAATATATTTATCGCTTAAAGGCATATGATAGACTTACATGATCATCAATCTGCAAGACAATATGTATTCAGCAGTGAATGAAACATAAAAGCCTCAGACTCCATATCTTTCCACTCCAATAGATATACAAGAGACAGTAAACAAATAAAAATATAAATGTATCAGGTAGATATAAATACAAATGAAGCAAGGTAAAAGATAAATAGTACTTTGATACTACTTTATTGAGGTCAAAGAAGGCCTTACTCAGAAGGTGACGTTTGAAAAGATAATTGGATGAAGTGGGCAGTTTTGCCTTTAGGAAACAAAAATATTTCAGTTAGAGGGAGCAGCAAGTGCAACAGCCCTGAGCATGATTGCATTTATTGCAATTGAAGGACAGAAAAGGCAAATTTGTTTGCAGGAGAGACAGCCGACCATGGTAGTAATGCCTGGAGATGGTAAGTATAACATACATCCAGAAAAGAAGATTGATTGTGATTCCACAGCCTGCTGCATGTTCACAAAGTGAACATGTATCTCAGAGTAACCAGAACTTCAAATTAAAATTTTGAGCATTCTTAACCCCAAGAAAGAGCTTCCAGAAACTACCTTCCCTGAAAAGTGACCATGATCCTGAATCTAAGAATACAGGTTCATTTTGTCTTCTTATTTCTAAATTAATATTTTGTTCTCATGATTTATCTGTTTTATTTCAAGTAACATAGTAATTTACTCTTATTACAGAAAAATATTTTACTGTGTATTTCTGATAGACATTTAGGTTGTTTCCAGTGTGGTGCTATGGTGTTATAAATATTATTAAATTCTTAAATGTATTATGTGGCATTCATAGGAACTCAGATCTATAGTGTTTACTGCTAGTCATAGAATTGCAATTATAGGCTTCTGTATGCTCAGCTTCAGTAGATAATAACAATGTTCCAAATTGGGAGCATATCAAATTATACTACCACTATCAATGTATGAGAGTTCTGATTATTCCATATTTTCACTAATCATACATATTCTCTTTTATTCTTTTTATCAACTATGGGTAGTCTGTGTACTAGTATCACACTGTGATTTAATTTATATTTTATTGATATCAACTAAAATAGTTACCTTTAAATTGCTTAGAGATCACTTGAGCATTCTTCTGTTTTTCATTGTGAAGTGCTCATTTAAATAATTTGCCTATTTTGGTACGGTGTTGTCTTGATTTTTCTTATTGATCTGTAGGAACTTTAAAACAAATTTGTAAAATACGTGCTATAGTCTGAATGTTTGTGTCCCCCCAAAATTTTTATGTTGAAATCCTAACTGCCAAGGTGATAGTATTAGGAGGTGTTGTGTTTGGGAGATGATTAATTCATGAGGGTAGATCCCCCACAAATAGGATTAGTGCCCTTATTAAACAGACCATAGAGAGTTCATTTGTCTCATCTACTGTGTGAAGACACAGTGATAAGGTACCATTTATAAACCAAAAAGTGGGCCTCGGTCAGACACTGAACATACTAGCTTCTTGGAACTTCCCTGCTTCGAGACGGAGGGAAATGTGTGTGTTGTTTTTTAAGTGATCCAGTTTACAGTAATTTGTTATAATAACCCAAACTGACAAAGAGAGTATGTTTATTGCAAATATTTTCGCTTTTTGTGCTTCAGTTTAATTTTGTCTTTGCTAAATATATATTCATAATTTTAATTTTAATTATGTCTATATTATAAATTATTTCCTTTATAGTAAAGGCTTTTTGGGCCCCATTTATTTAAAAAGTCAGAAAACTGTTCTATATTTCTTCTAAAAGCTTCAAGATTTTATTTTCTTATTTTGCAACTAATTTCTAAGACTCATTATCTTCCACATAGATAGACAGTTAACACAACATTTATTGAAAGACTACCTTTCTAGGAATGTATCACAGAAATCTTAAAGTAGATAATGATTAGGTAATGGTGTATATATATATTTATATGTGACTTAGGACTATATATATTTTATATATATATATACACACACACACACACACACACATATACATATAATATATTTTTGTTTATTTTATTTTTATTTTTTTGAGGCGGAGTCTCACTCTGTTGCCCAGGCTGGAGTGCAGTGGCACGATCTTGGCTCACTGCAAGCTCTGCCTCCTGGGTTCACACCATTCTCCTGCCTCAGCCTCCCCAGTAGCTGGGACTACAGGCACCCACCACCACGCCCGGCTAATTTGTTATATTTTTAGTAGAGACAGGGTTTCACCTTGTTAGCCAGGATGGTCTCGATCTCCTGACCTCGTGATTCACCTGCCTCGGCCTCCCAAAGTGCTAGGATTACAGGCGTGAGCCACCGCGCCCAGCCTGTTTGTTTGTTTTTTTTTTTTTTAAGACAGAGTCTCACTCTGCCACCCAGCTGGAGTGCAATGATGTGGTTTTGTCTCACTATAACCTCTGCCTCCCAGGTTCAGGTGTTTCTCCTGCCTCAGCCTCCCGAGTAGCTGAGACTGCAGGCATGCACCACCATACCCAGCTAATTTTTGTATTTTTAGTAAAGACAGGGTTTCACTGTGTTGGTAAGGCTGCACTTGAACTCCTGACCTCGCAATCCACCTGCCTTGGCCTCTCAAAGTGCTGGGATTACAGGTGTGAACCACCACACCCGGCCATGGTATATTTTGGATCTGTTTCAAGGCTGTCTGTCTCTAATGCCAACCCACCCTTCCCTCCACACTCTGGTCCTTTATCTTTTCTTGTGCCAGTCTTACTGTCTAAATTCACGTGACTTTTTTTTTTTTTTTTTGAAACAGAGTTTTGCTTTGTTGCCCAGGCTGGAGTGCAGTGGCAGGATCTCGGCTCACTTCAACCTCTCCTCCTGGTTTTGAACAATTCTCATGCCTCAGCCTCCTGAGTAGCTGGGATTACAGGCACCTGCCACCACATCTGGCTGATTTTTTGTATTTCAGTAGAGACAGGGTTTCACCATGTTGGCCAGGCTGGTCTGGAACTCCTGAGCTCAGGCAATCCACCCCTCTCGACCTCCCAAAGTGGTAGGATTACAGGTGAGATCCACCATGCCCGGCCATTTCATGTAACTTTGGAATCAGACTTTTAAGTCTAGCAATGTAAATCCTTCAGCTTTGTTCTTCAAAATTTGCTTCACTATAATATTTTCTTTACCTTTAATTTTTTTTAATTTTATTTCTGTTTTTTTGGCAACTAGATTGAGAATAGTTTACAATTATCTTTAATTTAATAAGCTTCATCTTTGACAGTAGGATATATTGAATAGGATATGATGGTAGTTTTAATACATATATCAGATAATCAATATTGTGGCAAATGTCACAGAAACGCTAGACTTAAAAATTACATGTTTAACAGGTCTATCAGTAAACATCTGTATCTTTCATTTACACAATTCTTTTCTTCTTTTAAGATCTTTAAAATCTAAGTTAAAATATAAATGTTATATTAAATTTCTTGGAAACAAAATCAAATATAAAAAATATTGGGCTTAATTTATTATAAAATATTGGATGCATAAATATGAATACTATCCATATTCTTACCCAATTAACTAGCATCTTGATTCAGCTCTTCCAACATAATACAATTGGAATCTGGATGTCTCTTTAAATAATTTACAGTACTAAAAACTGCCGAGATTTTGAATTCAGACTTATTACATAATTCACCACAGAAGTTTAATAAGATAATTCCTTTCTAGAGTGAAAACTTTTAGTGAGAAGTTAAAATAAACATTTTTGTCATTTATTAAGCTAAATAAATCTTATCTTCAGCTCTACGTTCATAGCATTCCTTCTTTGGGAGATCAACATGACACCAATCAGGGAACAAGAATAATACTTATCAAAACTTCTAGTTACTCCAGTCAAAACATGTGGAGTTATCACTTATTTACCTTATTCATGTCCTTATCCAGTGAATTTGCACTTCGATTCAGGTGTACCAACATAATACATATGGAATTCGGCTGTTTCTCATCACCTTCACCTTTACCATTTACATTCAGCCAACCGAAATCTGGCAAACACATTGTAACTAACTCTTCTTTTGGAAAAGCCTATTTTCCACAAAACTAAAGATCTTTCAAAATCATAAAGCAGACCATATCAAACCTTGCTCATAACTCTTTTTGAACTCACAATACACTTGACATTAAACCCTAATGCTCACAGAGCCTATAAGATGCCACCTGCAGTAGAACCTGATGTTTCTAACCTGATGTCCTTCTACTTTTGCTTAGGTCACTATGTGCTTTAACCTCCTTACTCTTTAAATATGTGAAGTATATCCCTATCTTAGGTCTTTTGTATTTACTTTTTCCTCTCTCTCTTTTTTTTTTCTTTATTTTTTATTTTTTATTATTATTATAGTTTAAGTTCTAGGGTACATGTGCATAATGTGCAGGTTTGTTACATATGTATACTTGTGCCATGTTGCTGTGCTGCACCCATCAACTCGTCAGCACCCATCATTTACATCAGGTATAACTCTCCTCTAAGATATGTGTACAACTCGTTACATTGACTTATATTTCCGCTAGTCATCACTGAGGTAGAGGACATTCTGACTACTCAATCTAAAATTTCACCAATTTCTTTTTGAGTTTCTCCCATTTTCTGACATATCCATTTCCTTTTTTTTATTGTTATACTTTAAGTTCTGGGATACACGTGCAGAATGTGCAGGTTTGTTACATAGGTATACACGTGCCATGGTGGTTTGCTGCACCCATCAACCTGTCATCTACATTAGGTATTTCTCCTAATGCTATCATTCCCGTAGTCCCCCACCACCCAACAGGCCCTGGTGTGTGATGTTCCCCTCCCCATGTCCACACATTCTCACTGTTTAACTCTCACTTATGAGTGAGAACATACGGTGTTTGATTTTCTGTTCCTATGTTAGTTTGCTAAGAATGATGATTTCCAACTTTATCCATGTCCCTGCAAAGGACATGAGCTCATCCTTTTAATGGCTGCATAGTATTCCATGGTGTATGAAGAGTCAGGAAACAACAGATGCTGGAGAGGATATGGAAAAAATAGAAATGCTTTTACACTGTTGGTGGGAGCATAAATTAGTTCAACCATTGTGGAAGACAGTGTGGTGATTCCTCAAGGATCTCAACCAGAAATGCCATTTGACCCAGCAATCCCATTACTGGGTATACACCAAAAGATTACAAATCATTCTACTATAAAGACACATGCACACATATGTTTACTGCAGCACTATTAACAATAGAAAAGGCTTAGAACGAACCCAAATACCCATCAATGATATACTCCATTTATTTTTTTTAAATTGTGATTGTCTTTCCTATCTATTCAAATGTGCGTATTGGAATGGCAGGATATCTCTGTTTTGTACGTTGTCCCCTACTATTTAGGATGAAGCCTGGTATATAGCAAGTACCTAAGAAATTCCTTGTTAAATAGATGAATACATAATGTGTCCTCATATTCTAGAGGCTTATAGCTCTGAAAATTCAAATGCATACACCTACTGCTCTGCTTTTTCCTGAACTCAAGTTTTCTCATGACTTGATAAAATCACATATGCCTTGAACTGTAATCTTCATTAAATTACTTCCTCCATTTAAATTAATAAATGCCTCTGGCTAAACATTATATAAAATGTTAGCATATTCCATTCATTCCATATAAATTTATTAACTTCAAATATTATATAAGTTCTTGAAGATTCAGATATTTATAACACATTATCGACTTTCCAGGAGCTGCCACTCAAGTGGGAGCACAGACATAGAAAGTCTTAAGTTTATCAAATAGAGACATAGAAGATAACACACTGTTCTGGATGAACCCCTTAGGAGAGGCACCTCCTTGAGAGATGTGGATCAGTATGGCTTCTCAGAAAAGATGATACTCACATTAATTATTTAAAAAATCTTTGTAATGCTGTTTGCCATTCTAATGCTATGTTTTTAATTTCTCAAATTTTAGATAACTATAGTACACATAAGTTTTGAAATTTTGTTTCCTAAGCCATTGCTGAAAATATTATATTGTATCAGGTGAAGCTTGGCAGAAGAACACTAAACTTCCCCTAAATCAATACTAAATTACCAATTGTTAACCACTGTGTTTAGGTTCCTGACAAGCAAATTCCTACACAACAAAAACATTATCTAAACCACAGGCAGTTCTGTCAATGGAAAAACAATACTGTGTCACTTGAAAGAGAAGTAACTGTATTACTGGAGTCAAAGTAAATTAGATTTGCCCTTTATTGTTATTGATAAAGGCCATCATGCTACAAAAAGAAATTTGTTTGACAGCTATGTGTCTTGTGAATGTTTTAAGAAAGCAAAAACATGTTCTAAGTAAGTTTTATCCAATAAGTATTAATAAGGATTGAGTTATCTTCAGTAATTTAAATGGACCTAAAAATATCAACAATATGTTGATAAGCCATAAGAATGTTGATAGAGCTGGATAAAGGAGTTTTCAGCTTCAGTCACTATTTTCAGCTGAATAAAAATGACAATAATATTATAAATGAAAGAAAGCAAAGTCGGAAGAAATATTGAAGTACGTATTTCAATGTAAAGAACTATAAGCTTCAGCTTTGTCATAAATGGTGATCACTCTCATTGAAGATAATGAAAAGAATTGGGGAATGCTGCATAACTGAAGTCTACAAGTTCTTCACAAGAGGAAAGCAGTATTGAAGTAGAAAGGGAAGAGGGTGTGGATAAAAAACAGAAACCTTTCCTGTTTGCCTATAACTTAAATACAATTTTTCCATTTGGAGTTATATTTGAAGAAGCTTGTCTAAAAATAGAGATTATGAAATATGTTTCTAATTAATGAAATGCTTATGATAGATAAGACATGCTTAACACTATGGCCCAAAAGATATCATTTGATAGGCTAAATTAATATTGAAAAGTTCCAAAACAACTCCTTTATATTTTCTGTTGACATTGAGAGACCTATTACATATTTTTTTTCTTTTAATCTAATGAAAATTTCCCAGTGAACCCACACAATCTGTTTTTATTGGTAAGGGTTTAAATAGAACAGATAAATTATTGTAAGAGTTACAGTGTAAATCTAGGGGGGATGGATTTTAACTCAGAATATATTTCCTTACCTTGACTTTTTACCTGCAACTGGATTCCCCTTTCTTCTTTTGAAAATGTTTCTATTTGCTATCTCTTTCCATTCAAATAGCTTCATCTCCTAGGTATAAAGGTAAATCAGTCAAAGCAAATCAAACTAAAACTAAACACAAACTAAAATGTTTATGTATTTCCAAATGTGCCTCCTTCCCATTACTTGTCAGTTGATAAAATCTGGCTGACAATGTTTCAAATGGCGTATTTTACCAAATCTCTTGTGCACTTTTACAGTTCTGTCCTTTCTCTTTCATTGAAGTCAAATTCTCCTGGAGCTCTTCACCTTAATGGAACCTTTTGTGTTATCCTTTTAAACTCCTTTTTCTCAACTTTTGCATCATTCTTTCTAATAACTAATCTGCATTATCTCCGTGGAAGACCTCATCTTCCCTCATTGTTCCATTTACTACTCAGATCTTATTGGTGCCCAAACTGGTTTCTCTAATTCATATTTTTCTTTGAAGCTAAGCTAATGTACCTAATCGTCTGAGGGTATATTTTAAATTCATTTAGTATTGTTACCTAATATAGAAACTTCAGTGATATCTATTCTTAAATTTCCTCTTTCTCTTACCCTTAAATGCAGTTACTGGTTTCATACTCTGTGTACATCTTAAAACTGAAACTTCTCTTTATTACATCTATCTTTACCATAACGTAGCTCATTATAGATTCTTGCCTAATTCTCCATTACAACCCCTTTACAAGTGAGGAGAAAGCAAGTGAAGAAAAAGTTGTATTGACTCAGACACTGTTTTGTAGTTGGCTAAGTTGATATCCTTTGAAAACAAGACATTTGACATGAAATGCAGACTTCCATTTTCTCTTGAATATTTGGGTGATCTGGCAACCATTATCTGAGTTATACATTATGGTAAAAGTAAAGTGTTGTAAAAAAGCAATCTGAAAAAAAAAATGTACTAGAGTATTACTTAAGTAACCATATATGAAGAAATGAGACAAAATCTAACAAAAAATATACAAGAAGAATAAACATTTTTTCGAGTTTATATTGAAAAATTGAGATTTAAAATACTGGCGATGGAACATATCTCCTCAAATCAAAGAACATTGCAAATATTTAAATCCTCCTCCAAATGTACACAACAACACATTCATAATTGTAATTCATAATTTTCCATAATTTCCCTAAATTTTATTTTTCCTAAAATTAATTTTTCCTAAAGTATGTACATCATCTTTTAATTATTATATTCGTTGCCTATTGATAGACACTTTGATTGCCTGCAGATTTGTGATGATAAAATTTATACAAGAAATACTTTTCACCTTAGAAATAATGGAGTCTTTTTATTGTTCCTCAGAGATTTTAAGGCAGTTATTTTAAAGTCAGATGTTTAAATATGATATCTGTAACTAATGATAATTTTGTTTCTTATTTTCATTCTTTGCAATTTCTCTTTTATTGACTTCTGCCTTCACAAACATTAAATAATTGTGGATGTTCATAATTTGAAGCTTTAGATTGTATATCTTTCTTCTTTTATTATCGTTAATCATTCATGTTAAGGTATTATGAGCATGACATTATATTTATATATACATATATAATACATATTTATTAAAAATATATATATACAAATTACTTTGAGTTTCCAAATAAATATTTCACAAAATTCAACATCGATTTAAAACCATATAGATAACCATATATGTATATATGTATAACCATATATTTATATATCTAGCCATCTATACATATATGGTTGTGTATGATTATATACATATATGAGATATATACCTACATATACATACATTATACATATATGCATATATGGTTATGATTATATATGTATATATGGTTAGATATGTGTGGTTTTAAATTGTATATATGGTTATAACATATACATATATAAGGTTTAATATGTATATGGTTTTATATTGATGTTGAACTTTGTCAAATGTTTTTTAGAAACTAAAGATAATTTATATATATATTTTTAAATTTATGTTTTGCTTTATTGAAAATGAGCAAAATTCCAGTCTTATTAATGACTGAAAATAGTTGTCTGAAAATTAGTTTGATAGGTAACATTAAATATTATTTGCTAATTCTATTGAAAATATTTGCCTCAATTTTCATAAATGAGATGACCAACATGTGAAAAGCATTTAATACAGTCGTGGCACACAGTATTTTATAAGTGCTTTAGCTATTTTATAAAGGTATGAGTTGTATTCATTCATGATTTAAAAACTATGAATTTCTTATGTCTTATTTCTATAAAGAATAAACAAACTAGAGTACCTCATCCCGTATTCAATTCTCTATACCATCACATCTTCCTGGACTAGGAGTGAGATAACAATTTTAATTTTATATTTTCTCCTAGATAACTTCACAACAATATGTGTGTGCCATCAGGTCCTGCTCATCCAATCTAGACTTAATATAATTAATTTTTTGCTAATAATGATTAGGAAAGTATTCATAGCACATATATAATTCTCCATATTTCCTAACATCACACAAGATGTCAATATTTGTAATAGTCACTATTTCTAACCAGACTATCTGTAATTTAAACTCATGATCTATTAATATATTGATTAAATATAATTGATTCAATATTTGTTATTTTCTTCTCGAGACAGAATTTATTTTATATCTTGGCTGGCTAGAATCTATAAAATGCATGACAAAAGTTTTCTCTGTATGTATAAGGAAACACTACTTCAACATGGTTTCCACGAAACATCAAAAAGGTTGGCAATGTTTTCTTTTGTTTTGGATGCAAGGTCTCACTCTCACCCAGGCTGGAGTGCAGTAGCAAGATCTCAGCTCACTGCAACCTCTGCCTCCTGGGTTCAAGCAGTTCTCCTGCCTCAGTCTTCTGAGTAGCTGGGACTAAGGTTGGCAATTTTAAAATAGGGTTTCAGACTTCCGTGAGTCCACTAGTTGTTCACCAGGTCATTAGTTGATGAAAAATAAATAAATACATAATGTGTGGACATGGTTCTTTACTAAGAATAATGTTAGTTTTAAAGTTGTAGTCAAAATATATTAGAAATCCATGGCTTATAAAAACGCTTAGTACAAATTTCAAAAGCTTCTAGTATAATTTTGAAACATGTTTTTTTGTAAGGCATGTCATGATATTACTCTTATTCTTGTGTGTGATTTAGTATGTGTTAAGATTATAAAGACAAACAAAAGTTTAAAATAAGAGGCTTAATTCTTCCTGTCGAAAATAAGGGAATTGACTTCTTGTCACCTTCCTTTTTTCTCAGAGCATATACTTAAAAAAAAAAAAAATTGTAGCTTTAAGTATTTTTCCTTTCTTTGAAATGAATGTCACATTTCTTTGAAATTAATGTAAATCCCTTTCAAAATGTTATAAAATTTCGGCCAGCTTTATGTTGACCCAGAAATGCCTTTCTCTAAAGCTTAAGTACCATCTCTTTGAAAGATAAACATCAGGGGAGATGACACTCCTATGTCTAAGTCTCTGTATGGAGATAGGAGTCCAACTTTGGTGAACTTCTTGCTCTAACTTGCAAAACTACCTTTTTGTTATAAAGATAAGAGAAGTTTATTTATACTCTTGATAAAGCCAGTTGGCTGACAAAGATGGTCATTATAATTACTAGATGAAGCTGGCATCAAGTCTGCACGAAAATGGTGCTGTCATGTTCTCTTATTGAAGACTAGTTATTGCTTATCTTGGAAACATTTATGAAATGGGTTGTATCTGCTTGGCTATATGTAAGGGTGCTATCTCTTTCTGTCTTTGCTATCTTAGCAGATTGCCTTGGATGCCTAGTATATTCTAGTATAAATACTAGTCAGGAATAAAAATGTTTTGTTTCTCTGCTACTCTTGGGAAGAGGATTCTGGGTTCAGGAAGGATACTGTTTTGAATTACATTTCTCCAACAATCATAATTTATCATATTTTATGTGGATCAGCCTAACACTAACTACAAAATATGGAATGTAAATATCTTCTTCCCAACACCTGAGAGAAAAAATAAAAGCACATGCTATAACTTTATCATAATGTTTGTTAGGATTGTCATACTTGTTTACTCATGAAAACAATCATCTCTGCACATATTAATGAATTAAATAATGAAAAGCATGTGACAATTGCATTTAAAATGCAAAATTATCTAATGACTCTATGTGTAAAAGGGAGTAAGATAAATAAAACACAGATATTGCCATAAAATGACTCATAATCTTCTGAGATATGTATTCTCTTCTGAGGCATACATTCATTAACATAGTATAAGACAGTGAAAAAAGCACTATTACTCCACCTACTTTATAAAATATTTAAAAGTAATAACTAATAATTCCTGGGTAATAGTTACTTTACTAATAAAAATATGATATTCATCATTAATAAGATTTAAACAATTATACTAAAGATAAATATGCTATATATGATTTTTTTTCTTTTCTTGTTATTTTTTTGAGACAGGGTCTCACTCTGTCACCCAGGCTGGAGTGCAGTGGCACTATCTTGACTCACTGCATCCTCCACCTCCTGGGTTCAAGTTATTCTCCCACTTCAGCCTCTCAAGTAGCTGGGACTACAAGTGCATACCACCACGCCCAGCTAATTTGTGCTTTTGTTTGTTTGTTTTGGTTTTGGTTTTGGTAGAGGAGAGGTTTCAACCATGTTGGTCAGGCTGGTCTCAAACTCCTGACCTCAAGTGATCTGCCTGCCTCAGTCTCCCAAAGTGCTGGGATTACAAGCATGAGACACCATGCCTGGCCACTATTTCATATTTTAAACATATGATTTACTGCCTTTTAGATAATTTCAAAAAATAAAGTGAAATCTCTCATTTACATCATGAGACTAGTCACTAAGAACCATAATTTTGGAATATTGAACACCTCATTTTCAGTAAATTTTACACTACTGGTCTGAATAAGAGTTAAAAATCTTACCAAATTTTGGTGATTAAAAACCAAAAACAACTTTTTCTCTAAAAATAATACTTATTTTTGATATGTAAAAATATTTTATTTTCTTATTAAAATATTTTATTTAATATGAAAATAGAAAAAATAAGATAAATTAATTTCTGGATTCTTAACTATTTGAAAGGTAAAGAATTGAAGTACTTGTATTCACAAAAATCGTATCTTCCAAGTGTTTGGTAACATAAAATGGCTACTGATATGACAGATGTTAAATAAGAAATCTTTACCAAAGAAACTAAGAATGTTATTGCTTAGAACACATAATTAACATGATATAACTTGATGAAAAATATGTATATTAGGAGATTTTGAAAACATGGAAATAAACATATAAGTCTTATGCAATAGTATTTACTTAGCATATATCCTTCAAAAAAATATAAAGTAGCAATAGAAACAAGTATGTTTTTTTTTATCACTACAAAGATTTTGGAGAATTACATCATCAAATCAAACTCTTATATTGATTAAACTGAAATTTCAAGATTAGGATATGCTAATTTTCTTATAGCTCAAGAAGTATTTAAATAATAGAAATACAAAATTATTTTAAGAATGCGTAGCTCTTATTTTTAAAATATGTACTTATTGGTTAGTAATTTGCATCTTGTTGGCTGTTTTTCTTTGCAATCAAGATTCTAAAATAACAATTTTTGTCATTTTGCAGTGTGATAAAATAGTAACAATATTCGAGAGACAAATTTCTCTTATATTGCAATTAATTTCCACTATATTTATTTTTGTTTAGCTCAAATTGCTAAGTTGTGAAATAACTACTCTCAGGTTTATAATAGTTAATATATATAATATAATAAGGTTTATAACCTGAAGAAAGAAATTTGTATTAAACTTATACACAAGCGCGCACACACACACACACAAACACATAGTGTTTTGTAGACAAAATTAGCTGTGTGATAATACATATGTTTCAATGTGGGTCTCTACACTGACACAAATTAGAGAATTAGCAAGAATTTATTTGCATGTACTATAGTTTATTTTGGAAGTAATTTCCAAAGTGAAGAAAGGAGAATCAAACAATAAAGTTTTCTTTCTTTTTTTTTTTTTTTTATCTTAATGGGTTTATACTGCCTCATCTCAAAGCATCCAGACAATACAAGTGTGTCACAGAAGAGATAAAGTGTCACTCAATGGACTTTCAGCTGTATGGCCTGCAAAATATACTTATGATGTCACTGCTTTTTTGAAATATCATTAAAAGACAGGAAAGAACATGCTTAAATTAAAACGTGAGATAATAGATTGAATCAATTTACAATAAATGATAAATGAATAGTATCAGATTCCTTCCTAGAAACAATCTTTTAAACAAGAGAGAACAGGTACGAGAAAACGGACAAAGAGGAAAAAAAGGTCAACTTAAAAATAAAGAAATATATATGACGGAGTAATTAAAAGGTAGCCTGTTTAAATGAGTCTGTGGATGCCAACAATCAAATCTATTTTAGTTCTACTGTTAAACATTTTTATCATTATAAAAATATGTAGATTGCTTATTGCCTATTGTGTTAGATTTTTCAAACTCATCTGTGATTTTAGCAAGGCCTTAATGTTTTCTTTATTTACTTTCATTATTTATTTTTTAATTGCTACATAATACTTGTACATATTTATGAGGTACATGTCATATTTTGTTACATACATAGGATGTGTAATGATCAAGTCAAGGTATTTCAGATATCTGTCACCTTTTGTATTGTCATTTGGATGTATTGGGGTAATTTTTTCTAGGTATTTCAAAATTTAGAATACATTGTTTTACTTCACAAATATAGTACATTAGGGTTATATTATTGATTTAAGACACTTTCATCTTACAGTTATATTATGTGAAAATGCATTCGGAGTTCCAAGAAATGATGAGTTTTATAAAATAGAAGTGTATCTCTGTTATTTAAAAAATTTTCCCCAGCCTTATTTAGGTACGATTAACAAATAAAAACTATATATATTTAAGGTGTACAACATGATGACTTGATATACATATATGTTATGAAATGTCTTTAATTTACACGTGTATCCCCCAACCTGCTGATTCCTGCCTTTCACTTTCTGCTTCTATGATTCTCAATACAGCAAATATCGGATGCAAACGATGCATCCTACAAAGGTCTTATATTCAAAATCTATAAGGAACTTAAACAAACTTACAAGCAAAAACCAAACAACTTTGTTAATAAATGGGCAAAGGACACAAACAGACTCTTTTCAAACAAAGACGTATATATATGGCCAACAAGCATGTAAAAAATGCATAACGTCAATAATCATTAGAGAAATGCAAATAAAAGCCACAATGAGATACCATCTCATACCAGTAAAAATGGATATTATTACAAAGTCAAAAAATAGCAGATGCGGCTGAGGTTTAGGAGAAAAGAGAACAATTAAACACTGCTGGTAGGAATGCAAATTGGTTCATCCATTGTGGGAAGTAGTTTAGAGACTTCTGAAATAATTTAAAACACAATTACTATTCTACTCCACAATTCCATTATTTGGGTATACACCCAAAGGAATACAAATTATTCTACCATAAAAGCACATGCACATTTATGTTCATTGCAGCACTACTCACAATAGCAAAGACATGGGATCAACCTAGATGTCCACCAATAGTAGACTGGATAAATAAAATGTGGTACATATACACCCGGAAATACTACTCAGACATCAAAAAGAATGAGATTATGTCCTTTGCAGCAACATGGATGGAACTAGAGGCCATTATTCTAAGTGAACTAACGCAGTAACAGAAAACCAAGTACCGCATGTATTTATGTATAAATGCAAACTAAACATCAAGTACATGTGGACACAAAAAGGGAATGACACTGGGGCCTACTAGAGGACAAAGGGTGGAAGGTGAGTGAGGATTGAAAAGTTACCTAACAGATACGATTCTTATTATCTGGGAGATGAAATAATCTGTACACCAAACACCACAACATGCAATTTACCTGTATAACAAACCTGCCCATGTATCCCGAAAACTAAAATAAAAGTTTAAAAAAAAAATACAGCTAAGGTCTCCCAAATCTCCTTCTTCCAACATGCATGCATAACTTTGAAATGTAAATGATTTTCTCCCTAAACGTAAAACCTTGACCAATGGGAAAAGGTAGACTATTATACTTCTTTCTGTTAATACTTCTTCCTGTTAATACTTAAAGAAATATTAATAAAATACTTCTTCCAGTTAATCCTTGATGCTCAAATAATTTTGGAAAACATGATATGCTTTTAAAACGTCCCAAAAGAAGTTTAGAAGGTTCCAAACGGAGTCCCAGTTTCCCTCAATAATGTGCTATTAATATTGAACTTTTATCCCTACTCATGACTCCTGGTTCTTCTCTCTTTCATTTCGGAACTACAAGAACACCTAAATTCTTGGTTTTGGCTCTATTTTTATGGTAGTAGTTGGCGAAAAGAAGATGAAACTTAAGTATTACCAGCCGTCAAATTTAGTATAAAATATACTATTTAACCCATACTTCTTAATTCAAGTATTTCCTCAAATAATTTTTCAATGTTTAGTATTATTTCTAGATACCTACATTGCATATTTTGAATGTAAATTTGGAAATCTTTTAGATTGTTTTTGTATGATTTTATAGAGCAGCAGAGTTTTTGTATTAAATCTAAGACATTTTTACAGAAAACCAAACACTGCATGTTCTCACTCCCAAGTGGGAGAAGAACAATGAGAACACATGGACACAGAGAGGGGAACATCACACACGGGAGCCTGTGGGGGGTAGAGGGTGGGGCGATGGACAGCATTAGGAGAAATACATAATGTAGATGACGGATTGATGGGTGCAGCAAAACACCATGGGACATGTATACCTGTGTAACAAACCTACACATTCTGCACATGTACCCCAGAACTTAAAGTATACATTTCCCACTTGAATAATTACAACAGTTTAGAAAGTTCTATTTTATAAAGGAATTCCTGTTCTTTTAAAAATTAAATATAGATATAAATACAAAAGTGTAGGTCACTTATTAAGAACGATTATGGAGTTGGACAATGTGTAACAAGTGTTTTCAGACGAATCTTTGCCTTAGTAACCCTTATTATTGTTTGTTCTTAACATTGGATTAAGATATATGAAATGTTAATAAGTGCAGTGGCAAGGGAGAGAGATCATTTGAATAAATTATTTCCAACTAGTCATATATATATGTATTATATATGTATATATATATGCATATATATATACGTGTGTGTGTGTGTGTGTGTATTTTTTTGAGAGAAGATCTCACTCTGGTCCCTAGGCTGAGTAGAGTGGTGCATGATGGCTTACTGATTCCACGGACACACAGGCTCAATAGATTTTCCTACCTTAGCCATCCCAGTAGCTGGGACTACAGGTGTGTGCTACCACACCCCTTCTTCCTGCTGTTTTTTTGTTTGTTTGTTTGTTTTTTGTTTTTTGTTTTTTGTATTTTTAGTAGAGATGGGGTTTCACCATGTTTTCCAGGCTGGTCTCAAACTCGTGGGTTCAAGTGATCCACCAGCCTCGGCTCCCCAAAGTGCTGGATTACAGAAATGAGCCATTGAGCCCATCCCGCTCAACTAGCGTTATATTTAAAAATTTTGACTTCTTCTATAGATTTTCGATGGTTATAAATCCTGATGATAAAACTAGTAACCACTTCTTTTTGAGAACATATGCTGTATGGTTCATTCACAATGCCTTATTGCAAGTTATTTACTAACTGCTTTTCCAGATAGAATGTGCTGTCACTCTGTCCTGTTACTGTAACAATTCTTGACCACATCACTTATCCTAACTTATATCGTATTGCACATTAATGAGTTTATTTAATTATTTTGTATTTCCTCGGAGCTATAGTCTCAATTCCTAGATCTATGTATGGGAATTAGTAAATACTGAATTAATATTTCTTATTTAAAAGACTGAATGAATTGACACCAAAATACTGTTAATATGTCAATTTCTCAGTGAAAAAATTCATCTTTTGAGCAGTTAAACTAATTGCTTAAATCCACTCTGCTCACAAAAGTGGAGAAATGACTTGATACCAGGACTAATAAGATCTAATATTAAATCTAGGATTTTTTACTACAGTCTTCTGTCTCCAAGTTGTAGCCATATGCCAAGAAGTGGTCTTAGTCTATAGAGACTTTTTAATGTGCTTGTGCATGTGATGGGGGGAGGACACCTGAAGAATATCACATTTGCTGCCCAGATCTCTGGCCCACTTAGACCTAGCTCACAATTAAATGAAGATCCTCAAAGTAAAACAGAAACTTTATAAAATGCAATGTACTTTATGTTAAGAATACCTACTGTGATCTTTCCTAAAATGTGAAGCTGAATGAATATTTTATTAGACATTTTAAAAAGAAGCTTACAGTAGCAGGGGTCTGGCATATGCTCTGTCAAAGAAATAGTAATATAGATGATACTGAGACACTTACATTGTAAAATATTCATGACAATATAAGTATGTATTAAGAAGTTGAAATTATAAAAACTTCTTGTACTGGAAATGCATCCTCTTTTCTCACTTAAGAAGCCTATACAATGTGATGGTCACAACTTCCTTGTTCTTTAACAAGTCCTTTTGTTATATGCATACATATTCACATTACATTTTCCATTCCTAGGAATTCTTCTGCATATATATTTTCCCGAACTCAAACAACTAGTCTGGAGTAAAGCTTTTCAAGATCCTTTGCAGACAGACTTAATAATTTCTTCTTTCAGTTCAGCAGAGTTTCTTCCATGACTGTGTCAACCCCATTGGTATTTATTTCCATCCGTGGTATTTATTTCCATCCATGCTATTTTATGCTCCCCAGTGCCTACTGTCATCTCATATCTTCCATTTTTGTTATTCATACCTGACCTATAGCAAGTATATTCTTCCATTCTAAACCAAAAAATGAAATTGTCCTTTGGAGAAATTTTGGTCATTTCTGAATTGAGAAAAAGTGAAAAGATGACAAATAGAATGCTCAATAGGTCAATAGTTCAAAAATAAAGTACAAAATCATACAAAGAGTATAAAGCGGTGTGTGGATAGAAATGTTTATGCTTTCACATACAGGTATTAAAAAAAAAAAAAAAAAAAACCTTTGAGAAGGGGAAAATAAGGCTGTCAGGGGAAAAAAGTTTTGAAAAGTAATGAGAATTTTCACAGTGTCCAGGCTTAACATGTTTGGAAATAATTGTACAGGGAAGCGGTTCCTTCATTAGTATGCCAAATATAATTCAGAAAGGAAACCATAAAGCTTAATTAATTTTGCAAACATTTTAAAAATCCTCAAAAAATTCATATATGGACCAATATTTCATATAGAATCTAAAAATTATCATATTTTTTCTCATATTTTACCAATGTTTTCCTCATATTTGATCAATGTTTGAATAAAGTGTCCACTCAGGATATTTTTTTCTTGTATTTATAGCATTCAAGGTTATATTTTAACTTAAGTCATTGTGGAAATGTAGGGCATATTTATATCATTCACCTAATATTTTTGAACTTTGTTCCATCGAAACTATCCACTTGAAGTCATTGTTTTCATTTTAGAAATACAACATTTCTAACATACCCTACCTCACAAATGCTAACATTTACTCTGGGTCACTTGAGTACAGATGTTTGAGGACAGCTTGTAAAACATGATTAAACCCTGTCTCTACAAAAAAATACAAAATTAGCCAGGTATCGTGGCACACACCTGTAATCCCAGCTACTCTGGAGACTGAGGAGACTGAGGCTGGGAAATCAATTGAGCCTGGGAGGTCGAGGCTGCAGTGAGCCATGTTTGCACCACTGCACTCCAGCTTAGGTAATAGAAGAAGACCCTGTCTCTATTAAAAAAAAAGAAAAAGAAGATTTATTTTGGGATACAATGAATTTAAGTGAGTAGCATGTGGGCAGAAACCTAAAATAGAAGAGTAGAGAATTTGATCTAGTTTGACTTGGGTTCTTTGTATTTTTATGTCCTTTGCAGGGACATGGATGAAACTGGAAACCACTATTCTCAGCAAACTGACAGAAGAATAGAAAACCAAACACTGCAAGTTCTCACTCCTAAGTGGGAGGTGAAAAATGAGAACACATGGACACAGAGAGGGGAATATCACACACCAGGGGGCCTGTCGGGGGGTGGAGGGTGGGGTGATGGGCAGCATTAGGAGAAATACCTATTGTAGATGACGGATTGATAGGTGCAGCAAACCACCATAGCACATGAATAGCTATGTAACAAACCTGCACATTCTGCACATGTATCCCAGAACTTAGAGTATAATAAAAAAAAATTAAAAATATAATAAGATCCAAGCACCTCCTACTATGTGAAATGTTTAATCACAAACCAGTCTTTGTGTTGCCCTCAAGTCATAATTATAATGTACCTTTATTACGTGAAGTACATATTGCTTTACACAGATACACTGAGCAAAAGCATACTTATATGGCAATTGACAAACTAATCTCAAAGTGGCCCCCACTACTAAATGCTGAACGTTTCTCATCTTGTTTCATGTGTGTGATGAAATAAAGGACAAGGGAATCAGGAAATACGAGTTCTCATCCTGGTTACATCATTGGCATCATCAAATCCCCTTCTCTGGACCACAGTTTTCTCATCTGAAAAATAAAAGAACTTGGACTAGCTGCTTTTTAATGTCCTTTTCTTCATACTTTTATAACTCTTCCTGTTAAGGTCTTATTTTAAAAATAAGAAATGAAAAGTTTACATTTATGATAAATTCCTTAATGGATATTTTGGAAATTTTATTAGTTGCAGTTATTTCTGCAATTATTATAGCAAATAAAGTAGAATAAGATAAACTCAATATTAATAAGGTGGCTCACTATGTTAAATAAAAAAAAAAGTTATTGGGCTAATCTTATTCTACATTTGTTTGTGTGTGTGTGGTTTTTTTTTTTTTTTTTTTTTTTTTTTTTTTTTTGGGGGGGCCCCCCCTCTTTCCCGGGGGGGGGGGGGGGGGGCGGGTC